>NW_027043457.1:0-97139 GCF_036013475.1 Columba livia
AAAGGGGAAAGAAAGCCCAAAGAAAGCCCAAAGAAAGAGGAAAGAAAGCCCAAAGAAAGGGGAAAGAAAGCACAAAGAAAGGGGAAAGAAAGCCCAAAGAAAGGGGAAAGAAAGCCCAAAGAAAGGGGAAAGAAAACCCAAAGAAAGCCCAAAGAAAGGGGAAAGAAAGGCCAAAGAAAGGGGAAAGAAAGCCCAAAGAAATCCCAAATAAAGCCCAAAGAAAGCCCAGAGAAAGCCCATAGAAAGCCCAAAGAAAGCCCAAAGAAAGGCCAAAGAAAGCCCAAAGAAAGGGGAAAGAAAGCCCAAAGAAAGGGGAATGAAAGCCCAAAGAAAGCCCAAAGAAAGCCACAAGAAAGGGGAAAGAAAGCCCAAAGAAAGGGGAAAGAAAGCCCAAAGAAATCCCAAAGAAATCCCAAAGAAAGCCCAAAGAAAGCCCAAAGAAAGCCCAAAGGAAGCCCAAGGAAAGCCCAAAGAAAGCCCAAAGAAAGCCCAAAGAAAGGGGAAAGAAAGCCCAAAGAAAGCCCAAAGAAAGCCCAAAGAAAGACCAAACACAGCCCAAAGAAAGCCCAAAGAAAGCCCAAAGAAAGGGGAAAGAAAGCCCAAGGAAAGGGGAAAGAAAGCCCAAAGAAAGGGGAAAGAAATCCCAAAGAAAGGGGAAAGAAAGCCAAAGAAAGGGAAAGAAAGCCCAAAGAAAGGGGAAGGAAAGCCGAAAGAAAGGCCAAAGAAAGCCCAAAGAAAGCAGAATGAAAGGGAAAGAAAGCCCAAAGAAAGGGGAAAGAAAGCCCAAAGAAAGGGGAAAGAAAGCCCAAAGAAAGGGGAAAGAAAGCCCAAAGAAAGCCCAAGAAAGCCAAAAGAAAGGGGAAAGAAAGCCCAAAGAAAGGGGAAAGAAAGGGGAAGATAGCCCAAAGAAAGCCCAAAGAAAGGGGAAAGAAAGCCCAAAAAAAGTCCAAAGAAAGGGGAAAGAAAGGCCAAAGAAAGCCCAAAGAAAGGGGAAAGAAAGCCCAAAGAAAGCCCAACGAAAGCCTAGAGAAAGGAGAAAGAAAGCCAAAAGAAAGCCCAAAAAAGGGGAAAGAAAGCCCAAAGAAAGCCCAAAGAAAGCCCAAAGAAAGCCCAAAGAAAGGGGAAAGAAAGCCCAAAGAAAGCCCAAAGAAAGGGTAAAGAAAGCCCAAAGAAAGTCCAAACAAAGCCCAGAGAAAGCCCAAAGAAAGCCCAAAGAAAGGGGAAAGAAAGCCAAAGAAAGGGGAAAGAAAGCCCAAGGAAAGCCGAAAGAAAGCCCAAAGAAAGCCCAAAGTAAGCCCAAAGGAAGCTCAAAGAAAGCCCAAAGAAAGCCCAAAGAAAGGGGAAAGAAAGCCCAAAGAAAGCCCAAAGATTGCCCAAAGAAAGGGGAAAGAAAGCCCAAAGAAAGCACAAAGAAAGCCCAAAGAAAGCCCAAAGAAAGGGGAAAGAAAGCCCAAAGAAAGCCCAAAGAAAGGGGAAAGAAAGCCCAAAGAAAGGGGAAAGAAAGCCACCAGAAAGCCCAAAGAAAGATGAAAGAAAGCCCAAAGAAAGTGGAAAGAAAGCCCAAGGAAAGGGGAAAGAAAGCCCAAAGAAAGGGGAAAGAAAGCCCAAAGAAAGAGGAAAGAAAGCCCAAAGAAAGGGGAAAGAAAGCCCAAAGAAAGCCCAAAGAAAGGGGAAAGAAAGCCCAAAGAAAACCCAAAGAAAGGAGAAAGAAGCCCAAAGAAAGCCCAAAGAAAGCACAAAGAAAGCCCAGAGAAAGCCCATAGAAAGCCCAAAGAAAGCCCAAAGAAAGCCCAAAGAAAGCCCAAAGAAAGGGGAAGAAAAGCCCAAAGAAAGCCCAAAGAAAGCCCAAAGAAAGCCCAAAGAAAGGGGAAAGAAAGCCCAAAGAAAGGGGAAAGAAAGCCCAAAGAAAGCCCAAAGAAAGCCCAAAGAAATCCCAAAGAAAGCCCAAAGAAAGCCCAAAGAAAGGGGAAAGAAAGGCCAAAGAAAGGGGAAAGAAAGCCCAAAGAAAGCCCAGAGAAAGCCCATAGAAAGCCCAAAGAAAGCCCAAAGAAAGGCCAAAGAAAGCCCAAAGAAAGGGGAAAGAAAGCCCAAAGAAAGCCACAAGAAAGCCACAAGAAAGTGGAAAGAAAGCCCAAAGAAAGGGGAAAGAAAGCCCAAAGAAAGGGGAAAAAAAGCCCAAAGAAAGGGGAAAGAAAGCCCAAAGAAAGCCCAAAGAAAGCCCAAAGAAATCCCAAAGAAAGCCCAAAGAAAGCCCAAAGAAAGGGGAAAGAAAGGCCCAAGAAAGGGGAAAGAAAGCCCAAAGAAAGCCCAAAGAAAGGGGAAAGAAGCCCAAAGAAAGCCCAAATAAAGCCCAAAGAAAGCCCAGAGAAAGCCCATAGAAAGCCCAAAGAAAGCCCAAAGAAAGTCCAAAGAAAGCCCAAAGAAAGGGGAAAGAAAGCCCAAAGAAAGCCACAAGAAAGCCACAAGAAAGGGGAAAGAAAGCCCAAAGAAAGGGGAAAGAAAGCCCAAAAAAAGCCCAAAGAAAGCCCAAGGAAAGCCCAAAGAAAGCCCAAAGAAAGCCCAAAGAAAGCCCAAACAAAGGGGAAAGAAAGCCCAAAGAAAGCCCAAGGAAAAGGGAAAGAAAGCCCAAAGAAAGCCCAAAGAAAGGGGAAAGAAAGCCCAAAGAAAGCCCAAAGAAAGGGGAAAGAAAGCCCAGAGAAAGCCCAAAGAAAGGGGAAAGAAAGCCCAAAGAAAGGGGAAAGAAAGCCCAAAGAAAGCCCAAAGAAAGAGGAAAGAAAGCCCAAAGAAAGGGGAAAGAAAGCACAAAGAAAGGGGAAAGAAAGCCCAAAGAAAGGGGAAAGAAAGCCCAAAGAAAGGGGAAAGAAAACCCAAAGAAAGCCCAAAGAAAGGGGAAAGAAAGGCCAAAGAAAGGGGAAAGAAAGCCCAAAGAAATCCCAAATAAAGCCCAAAGAAAGCCCAGAGAAAGCCCATAGAAAGCCCAAAGAAAGCCCAAAGAAAGGCCAAAGAAAGCCCAAAGAAAGGGGAAAGAAAGCCCAAAGAAAGGGGAATGAAAGCCCAAAGAAAGCCCAAAGAAAGCCACAAGAAAGGGGAAAGAAAGCCCAAAGAAAGGGGAAAGAAAGCCCAAAGAAATCCCAAAGAAATCCCAAAGAAAGCCCAAAGAAAGCCCAAAGAAAGCCCAAAGGAAGCCCAAGGAAAGCCCAAAGAAAGCCCAAAGAAAGCCCAAAGAAAGGGGAAAGAAAGCCCAAAGAAAGCCCAAAGAAAGCCCAAAGAAAGACCAAACACAGCCCAAAGAAAGCCCAAAGAAAGCCCAAAGAAAGGGGAAAGAAAGCCCAAGGAAAGGGGAAAGAAAGCCCAAAGAAAGGGGAAAGAAATCCCAAAGAAAGGGGAAAGAAAGCCAAAGAAAGGGAAAGAAAGCCCAAAGAAAGGGGAAGGAAAGCCGAAAGAAAGGCCAAAGAAAGCCCAAAGAAAGCAGAATGAAAGGGAAAGAAAGCCCAAAGAAAGGGGAAAGAAAGCCCAAAGAAAGGGGAAAGAAAGCCCAAAGAAAGGGGAAAGAAAGCCCAAAGAAAGCCCAAGAAAGCCAAAAGAAAGGGGAAAGAAAGCCCAAAGAAAGGGGAAAGAAAGGGGAAGATAGCCCAAAGAAAGCCCAAAGAAAGGGGAAAGAAAGCCCAAAAAAGTCCAAAGAAAGGGGAAAGAAAGGCCAAAGAAAGCCCAAAGAAAGGGGAAAGAAAGCCCAAAGAAAGCCCAACGAAAGCCTAGAGAAAGGAGAAAGAAAGCCAAAAGAAAGCCCAAAAAAGGGGAAAGAAAGCCCAAAGAAAGCCCAAAGAAAGCCCAAAGAAAGCCCAAAGAAAGGGGAAAGAAAGCCCAAAGAAAGCCCAAAGAAAGGGTAAAGAAAGCCCAAAGAAAGTCCAAACAAAGCCCAGAGAAAGCCCAAAGAAAGCCCAAAGAAAGGGGAAAGAAAGCCCAAAGAAAGGGGAAAGAAAGCCCAAGGAAAGCCGAAAGAAAGCCCAAAGAAAGCCCAAAGTAAGCCCAAAGGAAGCTCAAAGAAAGCCCAAAGAAAGCCCAAAGAAAGGGGAAAGAAAGCCCAAAGAAAGCCCAAAGATTGCCCAAAGAAAGGGGAAAGAAAGCCCAAAGAAAGCACAAAGAAAGCCCAAAGAAAGCCCAAAGAAAGGGGAAAGAAAGCCCAAAGAAAGCCCAAAGAAAGGGGAAAGAAAGCCCAAAGAAAGGGGAAAGAAAGCCACCAGAAAGCCCAAAGAAAGATGAAAGAAAGCCCAAAGAAAGTGGAAAGAAAGCCCAAGGAAAGGGGAAAGAAAGCCCAAAGAAAGGGGAAAGAAAGCCCAAAGAAAGAGGAAAGAAAGCCCAAAGAAAGGGGAAAGAAAGCCCAAAGAAAGCCCAAAGAAAGGGGAAAGAAAGCCAAAAGAAAACCCAAAGAAAGGAGAAAGAAGCCCAAAGAAAGCCCAAAGAAAGCACAAAGAAAGCCCAGAGAAAGCCCATAGAAAGCCCAAAGAAAGCCCAAAGAAAGCCCAAAGAAAGCCCAAAGAAAGGGGAAGAAAAGCCCAAAGAAAGCCCAAAGAAAGCCCAAAGAAAGCCCAAAGAAAGGGGAAAGAAAGCCCAAAGAAAGGGGAAAGAAAGCCCAAAGAAAGCCCAAAGAAAGCCCAAAGAAATCCCAAAGAAAGCCCAAAGAAAGCCCAAAGAAAGGGGAAAGAAAGGCCAAAGAAAGGGGAAAGAAAGCCCAAAGAAAGCCCAGAGAAAGCCCATAGAAAGCCCAAAGAAAGCCCAAAGAAAGGCCAAAGAAAGCCCAAAGAAAGGGGAAAGAAAGCCCAAAGAAAGCCACAAGAAAGCCACAAGAAAGTGGAAAGAAAGCCCAAAGAAAGGGGAAAGAAAGCCCAAAAAAAGCCCAAAGAAAGCCAAGGAAAGCCCAAAGAAAGCCCAAAGAAAGCCCAAACAAAGGGGAAAGAAAGCCCAAAGAAAGCCCAAGGAAAAGGGAAAGAAAGCCCAAAGAAAGCCCAAAGAAAGGGGAAAGAAAGCCCAAAGAAAGCCCAAAGAAAGGGGAAAGAAAGCCCAGAGAAAGCCCAAAGAAAGGGGAAAGAAAGCCCAAAGAAAGGGGAAAGAAAGCCCAAAGAAAGCCCAAAGAAAGAGGAAAGAAAGCCCAAAGAAAGGGGAAAGAAAGCACAAAGAAAGGGGAAAGAAAGCCCAAAGAAAGGGGAAAGAAAGCCCAAAGAAAGGGGAAAGAAAACCCAAAGAAAGCCCAAAGAAAGGGGAAAGAAAGGCCAAAGAAAGGGGAAAGAAAGCCCAAAGAAAGCCCAAATAAAGCCCAAAGAAAGCCCAGAGAAAGCCCATAGAAAGCCCAAAGAAAGCCCAAAGAAAGGCCAAAGAAAGCCCAAAGAAAGGGGAAAGAAAGCCCAAAGAAAGGGGAATGAAAGCCCAAAGAAAGCCCAAAGAAAGCCACAAGAAAGGGGAAAGAAAGCCCAAAGAAAGGGGAAAGAAAGCCCAAAGAAATCCCAAAGAAATCCCAAAGAAAGCCCAAAGAAAGCCCAAAGAAAGCCCAAAGGAAGCCCAAGGAAAGCCCAAAGAAAGCCCAAAGAAAGCCCAAAGAAAGGGGAAAGAAAGCCCAAAGAAAGCCCAAAGAAAGCCCAAAGAAAGACCAAACACAGCCCAAAGAAAGCCCAAAGAAAGCCCAAAGAAAGGGGAAAGAAAGCCCAAGGAAAGGGGAAAGAAAGCCCAAAGAAAGGGGAAAGAAATCCCAAAGAAAGGGGAAAGAAAGCCAAAGAAAGGGGAAAGAAAGCCCAAAGAAAGGGGAAGGAAAGCCGAAAGAAAGGCCAAAGAAAGCCCAAAGAAAGCAGAATGAAAGGGAAAGAAAGCCCAAAGAAAGGGGAAAGAAAGCCCAAAGAAAGGGGAAAGAAAGCCCAAAGAAAGCCCAAGAAAGCCAAAAGAAAGGGGAAAGAAAGCCCAAAGAAAGGGGAAAGAAAGGGGAAGATAGCCCAAAGAAAGCCCAAAGAAAGGGGAAAGAAAGCCCAAAAAAAGTCCAAAGAAAGGGGAAAGAAAGGCCAAAGAAAGCCCAAAGAAAGGGGAAAGAAAGCCCAAAGAAAGCCCAACGAAAGCCTAGAGAAAGGAGAAAGAAAGCCAAAAGAAAGCCCAAAAAAGGGGAAAGAAAGCCCAAAGAAAGCCCAAAGAAAGCCCAAAGAAAGCCCAAAGAAAGGGGAAAGAAAGCCCAAAGAAAGCCCAAAGAAAGGGTAAAGAAAGCCCAAAGAAAGTCCAAACAAAGCCCAGAGAAAGCCCAAAGAAAGCCCAAAGAAAGGGGAAAGAAAGC
The DNA here is from genome assembly GCF_036013475.1 of Columba livia. Classification (NCBI taxonomy): domain Eukaryota; kingdom Metazoa; phylum Chordata; class Aves; order Columbiformes; family Columbidae; genus Columba; species Columba livia. The sequence continues at coordinate 6,308 of NW_027043457.1, forward strand.
CCAAAGAAAGGGGAAAGAAAGCCCAAGGAAAGCCGAAAGAAAGCCCAAAGAAAGCCCAAAGTAAGCCCAAAGGAAGCTCAAAGAAAGCCCAAAGAAAGGTGGGGAAAAAAAGAAAGCCCAAAGAAAGCCCAAAGATTGCCCAAAGAAAGGGGAAAGAAAGCCCAAAGAAAGCACAAAGAAAGCCCAAAGAAAGCCCAAAGAAAGGGGAAAGAAAGCCCAAAGAAAGCCCAAAGAAAGGGGAAAGAAAGCCCAAAGAAAGGGGAAAGAAAGCCACCAGAAAGCCCAAAGAAAGATGAAAGAAAGCCCAAAGAAAGTGGAAAGAAAGCCCAAGGAAAGGGGAAAGAAAGCCCAAAGAAAGGGGAAAGAAAGCCCAAAGAAAGAGGAAAGAAAGCCCAAAGAAAGGGGAAAGAAAGCCCAAAGAAAGCCCAAAGAAAGGGGAAAGAAAGCCCAAAGAAAGCCCAAAGAAAGGAGAAAGAAGCCCAAAGAAAGCCCAAAGAAAGGGGAAAGAAAGCCCAGAAGCCATAGAAAGCCCAAAGAAAGCCAAAGAAAGCCCAAAGAAAGCCCAAAGAAAGGGGAAGAAAAGCCCAAAGAAAGCCCAAAGAAAGCCCAAAGAAAGCCCAAAGAAAGGGGAAAGAAAGCCCAAAGAAAGGGGAAAGAAAGCCCAAAGAAAGCCCAAAGAAAGCCCCAAGAAAGGGGAAAGAAAGCCCAAAGAAAGGGGAAAGAAAGCCCAAAGAAAGCCCAAAGAAAGCCCAAAGAAAGCCAAAGAAAGCCCAAAGGAAGCCCAAGGAAAACCCAAAGAAAGCCAAAGAAAACCCAAAGAAAGGGGAAAGAAAGCCAAAGGAAATCCCAAAGAAAGCCCAAAGAAAGCCCAAAGACAGCCCAAAGAAATCCCAAAGAAAGCCCAAAGAAAGGTGAAAGAAAGGGGAAAGAAAGCCCAAAGAAAGGGGAAAGAAAGCCCAAAGAAAGGGGAAAGAAATCCCAAAGAAAGGGGAAAGAAATCCCAAACAAAGGGGAAGAAAGCCCAAAGAAAGGGGAAAGAAAGCCCAAAAAAATCCCAAAGAAAGCCCAAAGAAAGGGGGAAGAAAGCCCAAAGAAAGGGGAAAGAAAGCCCAAAGAAAGGGGAAAGAAAGCCCAAAGAAAGGGGAAAGAAAGCCCAAAGAAAGCCCAAAGAAAGCCCAAAAAGAAAGCCCAAAGAAAGCCCAAAGAAAGGGGAAAGAAAGGCCAAAGAAAGGGGAAAGAAAGCCCAAAGAAAGCCCAAAGAAAGGGGAAAGAAGCCCAAAGAAAGCCCAAATAAAGCCCAAAGAAAGCCCAGAGAAAGCCCATAGAAAGCCCAAAGAAAGCCCAAAGAAAGGCCAAAGAAAGCCCCACGGAAGGGGAAAGAAAGCCCAAAGAAAGGGGAAAGATAGCCCAAAGAAATCCCAAAGAAATTCCAAAGAAAGCCCAAAGAAAGCCCAAAGGAAGCCCAAGGAAAGCCCAAAGAAAGCCCAAAGAAAGCCCAAAGAAAGGGGAAAGAAAGGCCAAAGAAAGCCCAAAGAAAGGGGAAAGAAGCCCAAAGAAAGCCCAAATAAAGCCCAAAGAAAGCCCAGAGAAAGCCCATAGAAAGCCCAAAGAAAGCCCAAAGAAAGGCCAAAGAAAGCCCAAAGAAAGGGGAAAGAAAGCCCAAAGAAAGCCACAAGAAAGCCACAAGAAAGGGGAAAGAGCCCAAAGAAAGGGGAAAGAAAGCCCAAAGAAAGCCCAAAGAAAGAGGAAAGAAAGCCCAAAGAAAGCCCAAAGAAAGGGGAAAGAAAGCCCAAAGAAAGCCCAAAGAAAGGGGAAAGAAAGCCCAACGAAAGCCCAAAGAAAGGGGAAAGAAAGCCCAAAGAAAGCCCAAAGAAAGCGCAAAGAAAGCCCCAAGAAAGGGGAAAGAAAGCCCAAAGAAAGGGGAAGGAAAGCCCAAAGAAATCCCAAAGAAATCCCAAAGAAAGCCCAAAGAAAGCCCAAAGAAAGCCCAAAGGAAGCCCAAGGAAAGCCCAAAGAAAGCCCAAAGAAAGCCCAAAAAAGGGGAAAGAAAGCCCAAAGAAAGCCCAAAGAAAGCCAAAAGAAAGCCCAAAGACAGCCCAAAGAAAGCCCAAAGAAAGCCCAAAGAAAGGGGAAAGAAAGCGGAAAGAAAGCCCAAAGAAAGGGGAAAGAAAGCCCAAAGAAAGGGGAAAGAAAGCCAAAGGAAATCCCAAGAAAGCCCAAAGAAAGCCCAAAGACAGCCCAAAGAAATCCCAAAGAAAGCCCAAAGAAAGGTGAAAGAAAGGGGAAAGAAAGCCCAAAGAAAGGGGAAAGAAAGCCCAAAGAAAGGGGAAAGAAATCCCAAAGAAAGGGGAAAGAAATCCCAAACAAAGGGGAAGAAAGCCCAAAGAAAGGGGAAAGAAAGCCCAAAGAAAGGGGAAAGAAAGCCCAAAGAAAGCCCAAAGAAAGCCCAAAGAAAGGAGAAAGAAAGCCCAAAGAAAGGGGAAAGAAAGGCCAAAGAAAGCGGAAAGAAAGCCCAAAGAGAGGGGAAAGAAAGCCCAAAGAAAGGGGAAAGAAAGCCCAAAGAAAGCCCAAAGAAAGCCCAAAGAAAGGGGAAAGAAAGGCCAAAGAAAGGGGAAAGAAGCCCAAAGAAAGCCCAAATAAAGCCCAAAGAAAGCCCAGAGAAAGCCCATAGAAAGCCCAAAGAAAGCCACAAGAAAGGGGAAAGAAAGCCCAAAGAAAGGGGAAAGAAAGCCCAAAGAAATCCCAAAGAAAGCCCTAAGAAAGCCCAAGGAAAGGGGAAAGAAAGTCCAAAGAAAGCCCAAAGAAAGGGGAAAGAAAGCCCAAAGAAAGGGAAAATAAAGAGAAAGAAAGCCCAAAGAAAGCCCAAAGAAAGGGGAAAGAAAGCCCAAAGAAAGGGGAAAGAAAGCCCAAAGAAAGGGGAAAGAAAGCCCAAAGAAAGCCCAAAGAAAGCCCAAAGAAAGCCCAAAGAAAGCCCAAAGAAAACCCAAAGAAAGGGGAAAGAAAGGCCAAAGAAAGGGGAAAGAAAGCCCAAAGAAAGCCCAAAGAAAGGGGAAAGAAGCCCAAAGACAGCCCAAATAAAGCCCAAAGAAAGCCCAGAGAAAGCCCAAAGAAAGCCCAAAGAAAGGAGAAAGAAAGCCCAAAGAAACGGGAAAGAAAGCCCAAAGAAAGCCACAAGAAAGCCACAAGAAAGGGGAAAGAAAGCCCAAAGAAAGGGGAAAGAAAGCCCAAAAAAAGCCCAAAGAAAGCCCAAGGAGAGCCCAAAGAAAGCCCAAAGAAAGCCCAAAGAAAGCCCAAAGAAAGCCCAAACAAAGGGGAAAGAAAGCCCAAAGAAAGCCCAAGGAAAAGGGAAAGAAAGCCCAAAGAAAGCCCAAAGAAAGGGGAAAGAAAGCCCAAAGAAAGCCCAAAGAAAGGGGAAAGAAAGCCCAAAGAAAGCCCAAAGAAAGGGGAAAGAAAGCCCAAAGAAAGGGGAAAGAAAGCCCAAAGAAAGCCCAAAGAAAGAGGAAAGAAAGCCCAAAGAAAGGGGAAAGAAAGCCCAAAGAAAGGGGAAAGAAAGCCCAAAGAAAGGGGAAAGAAAGCCCAAAGAAAGGGGAAAGAAAGCCCAAAGAAAGCCCAAAGAAAGGGGAAAGAAAGGCCAAAGAAAGGGGAAAGAAAGCCCAAAGAAAGCCCAAATAAAGCCCAAAGAAAGCCCAGAGAAAGCCCATAGAAAGCCCAAAGAAAGCCCAAAGAAAGGCCAAAGAAAGCCCAAAGAAAGGGGAAAGAAAGCCCAAAGAAAGGGGGAAGAAAGCCCAAAGAAAGCCACAAGAAAGGGGAAAGAAAGCCCAAAGAAAGGGGAAAGAAAGCCCAAAGAAATCCCAAAGAAAGCCCAAAGAAAGCCCAAGGAAAGGGGAAAGAAAGCCCAAAGAAAGCCCAAAGAAAGGGGAAAGAAAGCCCAAAGAAAGGGAAAATAAAGGAGAAAGAAATCCCAAAGAAAGCCCAAAGAAAGGGGAAAGAAAGCCCAAAGAAAGGGGAAAGAAAGCCCAAAGGAAGCCCAAAGAAAGCCCAAAGAAAGACCAAAGAAAGCCCAAAGAAAGGGGAAAGAAAGGCCAAAGAAAGGGGAAAGAAAGCCCAAAGAAAGCCCAAAGAAAGGGGAAAGAAGCCCAAAGAAAGCCCAAATAAAGCCCAAAGAAAGCCCAGAGAAAGCCCATAGAAAGCCCAAAGAAAGCCCAAAGAAAGGCCAAAGAAAGCCCAAAGAAAGGGGAAAGAAAGCCCAAAGAAAGCCCAAAGAAAGCCACAAGAAAGGGGAAAGAAAGCCCAAAGAAAGGGGAAAGAAAGCCCAAAGAAATCCCAAAGAAATCCCAAAGAAAGCCCAAAGAAAGCCCAAGGAAAGGGGAAAGAAAGCCCAAAGAAAGGTGAAAGAAAGCCCAAAGAAAGCCCAAAGAAAGCCCAAAGAAAGGGGAAAGAAAGCCCAAAGAAAGGGAAAATAAAGGAGAAAGAAAGCCCAAAGAAAGCCCAAAGAAAGGGGAAAGAAAGCCCAAAGAAAGGGGAAAGAAAGCCCAAAGAAAGGGGAAAGAAAGCCCAAAGAAAGGGGAAAGAAAGCCCAAAGAAAGGGGAAAGAAAGCCCAAAGAAAGCACAAAGAAAGGGGAAAGAAAGCCCAAAGAAAGGGGAAGGAAAGCCCAAAGAAAGGGGAAAGAAAGCCCAAAGAAATGGGAGAGAAAGCCCAAAGAAAGCCCAAAGAAAGGGGAAAGTAAGCACTAAGAAAGGGGAAAGAAAGCCCAAAGAAAGGGCAAAGAAAGCCCAAAGAAAGGGGAAAGAAAGCCCTAAGAAAGCCCCAAGAAAGGGGAAAGAAAGCCCAAAGAAACGGGAAAGAAAGCCCAAAGAAATCCCAAAGAAATCACAAAGAAAGCCCAAAGAAAGCCCAAAGAAAGCCCAAAGGAAGCCCAAGGAAAGCCCAAAGAAAGGGAAAAGAAAGGGTTAAGAAAGCCCAAAGAAAGGGGAAAGAAAGCCCAAGGAAAGCCCAAAGACAGCCCAAAGAAAGCCCAAAGAAAGCCCAAATAAAGGGGAAAGAAAGGGGAAAGAAAGCCCAAAGAAAGGGGAAAGAAAGCCCAAAGAAAGGGGAAAGAAAGCCCAAAGAAAGGGGAAAGAAAGCCCAAAGAAAGGGGAAAGAAAGCCCAAAGAAAGGGGAAAGAAAGCCCAAAGAAAGCCCAAAGAAAGGGGAAAGAAAGCCCAAAGAAAGGGGAAAGAAAGGGGAAGATAGCCCAAAGAAAGCCCAAAGAAAGGGGAAAGAAAGCCCAAAGAAAGTCCAAAGAAAGGGGAAAGAAAGCCCAAAGAAAGCCCAAAGAAAGGGGAAAGAAAGCCCGAAGAAAGCCCAAAGAAAGCCTAAAGAAAGGGGAAAGAAAGCCAAAAGAAAGCACAAAGAAAGGGGAAAGAAAGCCCAAAGAAAGCCCAAAAAAAGCCCAAAGAAAGCCCAAAGAAAGGGGAAAGAAAGCTCAAAGAAAGCCCAAAGAAAGGGGAAAGAAACCCCAAAGAAAGCCCAAAGAAAGCCCAATGAAAGCCCAAAGAAAGCCCAAAGAAAGGGGAAAGAAAGCCCAAAGAAAGGGGAAAGAAAGCCCAAAGAAAGCCGAAAGAAAGCCCAAAGAAAGCCCAAAGAAAGGGGAAAGAAAGCCGAAAGAAAGGCCAAAAAAAGCCCAAAGAAAGCCCAAGGAAAGCCCAAAGAAAGCCCAAAGAAAGCCCAAAGAAAGCCCAAAGAAAGCCCAAACAAAGGGGAAAGAAAGCCCAAAGAAACCCCAAGGAAAAGGGAAAGAAAGCCCAAGGAAAGCTCAAAGAAAGGGGAAAGAAAGCCCAAAGAAAGGGGAAAGAAAGCACAAAGAAAGGGGAAAGAAAGCCCAAAGAAAGGGGAAAGAAAGCCCAAAGAAAGGGGAAAGAAAGCCCAAAGAAAGCCCAAAGAAAGGGGAATGAAAGCCCAAAGAAAGGGGAAAGAAAGCCCAAAGAAAGCCCAAAGAAAGCCACAAGAAAGGGGAAAGAAAGCCCAAAGAAAGGGGAAAGAAAGCCCAAGGAAATCCCAAAGAAAGCCCAAAGAAAGCCCAAGGAAAGGGGAAAGAAAGCCCAAAGAAAGCCCAAAGAAAGGGGAAAGAAAGCCCAAAGAAAGGGAAAATAAAGGAGAAAGAAAGCCCAAAGAAAGCCCAAAGAAAGGGGAAAGAAAGCCCAAAGAAAGCCCAAAGAAAGCCCAAAGAAAGGGGAAAGAAAGCCCAAAGAAAGAGAAAGAAAGCCCAAAGAAAAACCAAAGAAAGGGGAAAGTAAGCCCTAAGAAAGGGGAAAGAAAGCCCAAAGAAAGGGCAAAGAAAGCCCAAAGAAAGGGCAAAGAAAGCCAAAAGAAAGGGGAAAGAAAGCCCAAAGAAAGGGGAAAGAAAGCCCAAAGAAATCCCAAAGAAATCCCAAAGAAAGCCCAAAGAAAGCCCAAAGAAAGCCCAAAGGAAGCCCAAGGAAAGCCCAAAGAAAGCCCAAAGAAAGCCCAAAGAAAGGGGAAAGAAAGCCCAAAGAAAGCCCAAAGAAAGACCAAACACAGCCCAAAGAAAGCCCAAAGAAAGCCCAAAGAAAGGGGAAAGAAAGCCCAAAGAAAGGGGAAAGAAAGCCCAAAGAAAGGGGAAAGAAATCCCAAAGAAAGGGGAAAGAAAGCCAAAGAAAGGGGAAAGAAAGCCCAAAGAAAGGGGAAGGAAAGCCGAAAGAAAGGCCAAAGAAAGCCCAAAGAAAGCAGAATGAAAGGGAAAGAAAGCCCAAAGAAAGGGGAAAGAAAACCCAAAGAAAGGGGAAAGAAAGCCCAAAGAAAGGGGAAAGAAAGCCCAAAGAAAGCCCAAAGAAAGCCAAAAGAAAGGGGAAAGAAAGCCCAAAGAAAGGGGAAAGAAAGGGGAAGATAGCCCAAAGAAAGCCCAAAGAAAGGTTAAAGAAAGCCCAAAAAAAGTCCAAAGAAAGGGGAAAGAAAGGCCAAAGAAAGCCCAAAGAAAGGGGAAAGAAAGCCCAAAGAAAGCCCAACGAAAGCCTAAAGAAAGGAGAAAGAAAGCCAAAAGAAAGCCCAAAAAAGGGGAAAGAAAGCCCAAAGAAAGCCCAAAGAAAGCCCATAGAAAGCCCAAAGAAAGGGGAAAGAAAGCCCAAAGAAAGCCCAAAGAAAGGGTAAAGAAAGCCCAAAGAAAGTCCAAACAAAGCCCAGAGAAAGCCCAAAGAAAGGGGAAAGAAAGCCCAAAGAAAGGGGAAAGAAAGCCCAAGGAAAGCCGAAAGAAAGCCCAAAGAAAGCCCAAAGTAAGCCCAAAGGAAGCTCAAAGAAAGCCCAAAGAAAGCCCAAAGAAAGGGGAAAGAAAGCCCAAAGGAAGCCCAAAGAATGCCCAAAGAAAGGGGAAAAAAAGCCCAAAGAAAGCACAAAGAAAGCCCAAAGAAAGCCCAAAGAAAGGGGAAAGAAAGCCCAAAGAATGCCCAAAGAAAGGGGAAAGAAAGCCCAAAGAAAGGGGAAAGAAAGCCACCAGAAAGCCCAAAGAAAGATGAAAGAAAGCCCAAAGAAAGTGGAAAGAAAGCCCAAGGAAAGGGGAAAGAAAGCCCAAAGAAAGGGGAAAGAAAGCCCAAAGAAAGAGGAAAGAAAGCCCAAAGAAAGGGGAAAGAAAGCCCAAAGAAAGCCCAAAGAAAGGGGAAAGAAAGCCCAAAGAAAGCCCAAAGAAAGGAGAAAGAAGCCCAAAGAAAGCCCAAAGAAAGCACAAAGAAAGCCCAGAGAAAGCCCATAGAAAGCCCAAAGAAAGCCCAAAGAAAGCCCAAAGAAAGCCCAAAGAAAGGGGAAGGAAAGCCCAAAGAAAGCCCAAAGAAAGCCCAAAGAAAGCCCAAATAAAGGGGAAAGAAAGCCCAAAGAAAGGGGAAAGAAAGCCCAAAGAAAGCCCCAAGAAAGGGGAAAGAAAGCCCAAAGAAATGGGAAAGAAAGCCCAAAGAAAGCCCAAAGAAAGCCCAAAGAAAGCCCAAAGAAAGCCCAAAGAAAGCCCAAAGGAAGCCCAAGGAAAGCCCAAAGAAAGCCCAAAGAAAACCCAAAGAAAGGGGAAAGAAAGCCAAAGGAAATCCCAAAGAAAGCCCAAAGAAAGCCCAAAGACAGCCCAAAGAAATCCCAAAGAAAGCCCAAACAAAGGTGAAAGAAAGGGGAAAGAAAGCCCAAAGAAAGGGGAAAGAAATCCCAAAGAAAGGGGAAAGAAATCCCAAAGAAAGGGGAAAGAAATCCCAAACAAAGGGGAAGAAAGCCCAAAGAAAGGGGAAAGAAAGCCCAAAGAAATCCCAAAGAAAGCCCAAAGAAAGGGGGAAGAAAGCCCAAAGAAAGGGGAAAGAAAGCCCAAAGAAAGGGGAAAGAAAGCCCAAAGAAAGGGGAAAGAAAGCCCAAAGAAAGCCCAAAGAAAGCCCTAAGAAAGCCCAAAGAAAGGGGAAAGAAAGGCCAAAGAAAGGGGAAAGAAAGCCCAAAGAAAGCCCAAAGAAAGGGGAAAGAAGCCCAAAGAAAGCCCAAATAAAGCCCAAAGAAAGCCCAGAGAAAGCCCATAGAAAGCCCAAAGAAAGCCCAAAGAAAGGCCAAAGAAAGCCCCACGGAAGGGGAAAGAAAGCCCAAAGAAAGGGGAAAGATAGCCCAAAGAAATCCCAAAGAAATTCCAAAGAAAGCCCAAAGAAAGCCCAAAGGAAGCCCAAGGAAAGCCCAAAGAAAGGCCAAAGAAAGCCCAAAGAAAGGGGAAAGAAAGCCCAAAGAAAGCCACAAGAAAGACACAAGAAAGGGGAAAGAGCCCAAAGAAAGGGGAAAGAAAGCCCAAAGAAAGCCCAAAGAAAGAGGAAAGAAAGCCCAAAGAAAGCCCAAAGAAAGGGGAAAGAAAGCCCAAAGAAAGCCCAAAGAAAGGGGAAAGAAAGCCCAACGAAAGCCCAAAGAAAGGGGAAAGAAAGCCCAAAGAAAGCCCAAAGAAAGCGCAAAGAAAGCCCCAAGAAAGGGGAAAGAAAGCCCAAAGAAAGGGGAAAGAAAGCCCAAAGAAATCCCAAAGAAATCCCAAAGAAAGCCCAAAGAAAGCCCAAAGAAAGCCCAAAGGAAGCCCAAGGAAAGCCCAAAGAAAGCCCAAAGAAAGCCCAAAAAAGGGGAAAGAAAGCCCAAAGAAAGCCCAAAGAAAGCCAAAAGAAAGCCCAAAGACAGCCCAAAAAAGCCCAAAGAAAGCCCAAAGAAAGGGGAAAGAAAGCGGAAAGAAAGCCCAAAGAAAGGGGAAAGAAAGCCCAAAGAAAGGGGAAAGAAAGCCCAAAGAAAGCCCAAAGAAAGCCCAAAGAAAGGAGAAAGAAAGCCCAAAGAAAGGGGAAAGAAAGGCCAAAGAAAGCGGAAAGAAAGCCCAAAGAGAGGGGAAAGAAAGCCCAAAGAAAGTGGAAAGAAAGCCCAAAGAAAGCCCAAAGAAAGCCCAAAGAAAGGGGAAAGAAATGCCAAAGAAAGGGGAAAGAAAGCCCAAAGAAAGCCCAAAGAAAGGGGAAAGAAGCCCAAAGAAAGCCCAAATAAAGCCCAAAGAAAGCCCAGAGAAAGCCCATAGAAAGCCCAAAGAAAGCCACAAGAAAGTGGAAAGAAAGCCCAAAGAAAGGGGAAAGAGAGGCCAAAGAAATCCCAAAGAAAGCCCAAAGAAAGCCCAAAGAAAGGGGAAAGAAAGCCCAAAGAAAGGGAAAATAAAGGAGAAAGAAATCCCAAAGAAAGCCCAAAGAAAGGGGAAAGAAAGCCCAAAGAAAGGGGAAAAAAAGCCCAAAGAAAGGGGAAAGAAAGCCCAAAGAAAGCCCAAAGAAAGCCCAAAGAAATCCCAAAGAAAGCCCAAAGAAAGCCCAAAGAAAGGGGAAAGAAAGGCCAAAGAAAGGGGAAAGAAAGCCCAAAGAAAGCCCAAAGAAAGGGGAAAGAAGCCCAAAGAAAGCCCAAATAAAGCCCAAAGAAAGACCAGAGATCGCCCATAGAAAGCCCAAAGAAAGCCCAAAGAAAGGCCAAAGAAAGCCCAAAGAAAGGGGAAAGAAAGCCCAAAGAAAGCCACAAGAAAGCCACAAGAAAGGGGAAAGAAAGCCCAAAGAAAGGGGAAAGAAAGCCCAAAAAAAAGCCCAAAGAAAGCCCAAGGAAAGCCCAAAGAAAGCCCAAAGAAAGCCCAAAGAAAGCCCAAACAAAGGGGAAAGAAAGCCCAAAGAAAGCCCAAGGAAAAGGGAAAGAAAGCCCAAAGAAAGCCCAAAGAAAGGGGAAAGAAAGCCCAAAGAAAGGCCAAAGAAAGGGGAAAGAAAGCCCAGAGAAAGCCCAAAGAAAGGGGAAAGAAAGCCCAAAGAAAGGGGAAAGAAAGCCCAAAGAAAGCCCAAAGAAAGAGGAAAGAAAGCCCAAAGAAAGGGGAAAGAAAGCACAAAGAAAGGGGAAAGAAAGCCCAAAGAAAGGGGAAAGAAAGCCCAAAGAAAGGGGAAAGAAAGCCCAAAGAAAGCCCAAAGAAAGGGGAAAGAAAGGCCAAAGAAAGGGGAAAGAAAGCCCAAAGAAAGCCCAAATAAAGCCCAAAGAAAGCCCAGAGAAAGCCCATAGAAAGCCCAAAGAAAGCCCAAAGAAAGGCCAAAGAAAGCCCAAAGAAAGGGGAAAGAAAGCCCAAAGAAAGGGGAATGAAAGCCCAAAGAAAGCCCAAAGAAAGCCACAAGAAAGGGGAAAGAAAGCCCAAAGAAAGGGGAAAGAAAGCCCAAAGAAATCCCAAAGAAATCCCAAAGAAAGCCCAAAGAAAGCCCAAAGAAAGCCCAAAGAAAGCCCAAAGAAAGCCCAAAGGAAGCCCAAGGAAAGCCCAAAGAAAGCCCAAAGAAAGCCCAAAGAAAGGGGAAAGAAAGCCCAAAGAAAGCCCAAAGAAAGCCCAAAGAAAGACCAAACACAGCCCAAAGAAAGCCCAAAGAAAGCCCAAAGAAAGGGGAAAGAAAGCCCAAGGAAAGGGGAAAGAAAGCCCAAAGAAAGGGGAAAGAAATCCCAAAGAAAGGGGAAAGAAAGCCAAAGAAAGGGGAAAGAAAGCCCAAAGAAAGGGGAAGGAAAGCCGAAAGAAAGGCCAAAGAAAGCCCAAAGAAAGCAGAATGAAAGGGAAAGAAAGCCCAAAGAAAGGGGAAAGAAAGCCCAAAGAAAGGGGAAAGAAAGCCCAAAGAAAGGGGAAAGAAAGCCCAAAGAAAGCCCAAAGAAAGCCAAAAGAAAGGGGAAAGAAAGCCCAAAGAAAGGGGAAAGAAAGGGGAAGATAGCCGAAAGAAAGCCCAAAGAAAGGGGAAAGAAAGCCCCAAAAAAGTCCAAAGAAAGGGGAAAGAAAGGCCAAAGAAAGCCCAAAGAAAGGGGAAAGAAAGCCCAAAGAAAGCCCAACGAAAGCCTAGAGAAAGGAGAAAGAAAGCCAAAAGAAAGCCCAAAAAAGGGGAAAGAAAGCCCAAAGAAAGCCCAAAGAAAGCCCAAAGAAAGCCCAAAGAAAGGGGAAAGAAAGCCCAAAGAAAGCCCAAAGAAAGGGTAAAGAAAGCCCAAAGAAAGTCCAAACAAAGCCCAGAGAAAGCCCAAAGAAAGCCCAAAGAAAGGGGAAAGAAAGCCCAAAGAAAGGGGAAAGAAAGCCCAAGGAAAGCCGAAAGAAAGCCCAAAGAAAGCCCAAAGTAAGCCCAAAGGAAGCTCAAAGAAAGCCCAAAGAAAGCCCAAAGAAAGGGGAAAGAAAGCCCAAAGAAAGCCCAAAGAATGCCCAAAGAAAGGGGAAAGAAAGCCCAAAGAAAGCACAAAGAAAGCCCAAAGAAAGCCCAAAGAAAGGGGAAAGAAAGCCCAAAGAAAGCCCAAAGAAAGGGGAAAGAAAGCCCAAAGAAAGGGGAAAGAAAGCCACCAGAAAGCCCAAAGAAAGATGAAAGAAAGCCCAAAGAAAGTGGAAAGAAAGCCCAAGGAAAGGGGAAAGAAAGCCCAAAGAAAGGGGAAAGAAAGCCCAAAGAAAGCCCAAAGAAAGCCCAAAGAAAGCCCAAAGAAAGCCCAAAGAAAGGGGAAAGAAAGCCCAAAGAAAGCCCAACGAAAGCCTAAAGAAAGGAGAAAGAAAGCCAAAAGAAAGCCCAAAAAAGGGGAAAGAAAGCCCAAAGAAAGCCCAAAGAAAGCCCATAGAAAGCGCAAAGAAAGGGGAAAGAAAGCCCAAAGAAAGCCCAAAGAAAGGGTAAAGAAAGCCCAAAGAAAGTCCAACCAAAGCCCAGAGAAAGCCCAAAGAAAGCCCAAAGAAAGGGGAAAGAAAGCCCAAAGAAAGGGGAAAGAAAGCCCAAGGAAAGCCGAAAGAAAGCCCAAAGAAAGCCCAAAGTAAGCCCAAAGGAAGCTCAAAGAAAGCCCAAAGAAAGCCCAAAGAAAGGGGAAAGAAAGCCCAAAGAAAGCCCAAAGAATGCCCAAAGAAAGGGGAAAAAAAGCCCAAAGAAAGCACAAAGAAAGCCCAAAGAAAGCCCAAAGAAAGGGGAAAGAAAGCCCAAAGAAAGCCCAAAGAAAGGGGAAAGAAAGCCCAAAGAAAGGGGAAAGAAAGCCACCAGAAAGCCCAAAGAAAGATGAAAGAAAGCCCAAAGAAAGTGGAAAGAAAGCCCAAGGAAAGGGGAAAGAAAGCCCAAAGAAAGGGGAAAGAAAGCCCAAAGAAAGAGGAAAGAAAGCCCAAAGAAAGGGGAAAGAAAGCCCAAAGAAAGCCCAAAGAAAGGGGAAAGAAAGCCCAAGGAAGCCCAAAGAAAGGAGAAAGAAGCCCAAAGAAAGCCCAAAGAAAGCACAAAGAAAGCCCAGAGAAAGCCCATAGAAAGCCCAAAGAAAGCCCAAAGAAAGCCCAAAGAAAGCCGAAAGAAAGGGGAAGGAAAGCCCAAAGAAAGCCCAAAGAAAGCCCAAAGAAAGCCCAAAGAAAGGGGAAAGAAAGCCCAAAGAAAGGGGAAAGAAAGCCCAAAGAAAGCCCAAAGAAAGCCCCAAGAAAGGGGAAAGAATGCCCAAAGAAATGGGAAAGAAAGCCCAAAGAAAGCCCAAAGAAAGCCCAAAGAAAGCCCAAAGAAAGCCCAAAGGAAGCCCAAGGAAAGCCCAAAGAAAGCCCAAAGAAAACCCAAAGAAAGGGGAAAGAAAGCCAAAGGAAATCCCAAAGAAAGCCCAAAGAAAGCCCAAAGACAGCCCAAAGAAATCCCAAAGAAAGCCCAAAGAAAGGTGAAAGAAAGGGGAAAGAAAGCCCAAAGAAAGGGGAAAGAAAGCCCAAAGAAAGGGGAAAGAAATCCCAAAGAAAGGGGAAAGAAATCCCAAACAAAGGGGAAGAAAGCCCAAAGAAAGGGGAAAGAAAGCCCAAAGAAATCCCAAAGAAAGCCCAAAGAAAGGGGGAAGAAAGCCCAAAGAAAGGGGAAAGAAAGCCCAAAGAAAGGGGAAAGAAAGCCCAAAGAAAGGGGAAAGAAAGCCCAAAGAAAGCCCAAGGAAAGCCCAAAGAAAGCCCAAAGAAAGGGGAAAGAAAGGCCAAAGAAAGGGGAAAGAAAGCCCAAAGAAAGCCCAAAGAAAGGGGAAAGAAGCCCAAAGAAAGCCCAAATAAAGCCCAAAGAAAGCCCAGAGAAAGCCCATAGAAAGCCCAAAGAAAGCCCAAAGAAAGGCCAAAGAAAGCCCCACGGAAGGGGAAAGAAAGCCCAAAGAAAGGGGAAAGATAGCCCAAAGAAATCCCAAAGAAATTCCAAAGAAAGCCCAAAGAAAGCCCAAAGGAAGCCCAAGGAAAGCCCAAAGAAAGCCCAAAGAAAGCCCAAAGAAATGGGAAAGAAAGCCCAAAGAAAGCCCAAAGAAAGGGGAAAGAAGCCCAAAGAAAGCCCAAATAAAGCCCAAAGAAAGCCCAGAGAAAGCCCATAGAAAGCCCAAAGAAAGCCCAAAGAAAGGCCAAAGAAAGCCCAAAGAAAGGGGAAAGAAAGCCCAAAGAAAGCCACAAGAAAGCCACAAGAAAGGGGAAAGAGCCCAAGAAAGGGGAAAGAAAGCCCAAAGAAAGCCCAAAGAAAGAGGAAAGAAAGCCCAAAGAAAGCCCAAAGAAAGGGGAAAGAAAGCCCAAAGAAAGCCCAAAGAAAGGGGAAAGAAAGCCCAACGAAAGCCCAAAGAAAGGGGAAAGAAAGCCCAAAGAAAGCCCAAAGAAAGCGCAAAGAAAGCCCCAAGAAAGGGGAAAGAAAGCCCAAAGAAAGGGGAAAGAAAGCCCAAAGAAATCCCAAAGAAATCCCAAAGAAAGCCCAAAGAAAGCCCAAAGAAAGCCCAAAGGAAGCCCAAGGAAAGCCCAAAGAAAGCCCAAAGAAAGCCCAAAAAAGGGGAAAGAAAGCCCAAAGAAAGCCCAAAGAAAGCCAAAAGAAAGCCCAAAGACAGCCCAAAAAAGCCCAAAGAAAGCCCAAAGAAAGGGGAAAGAAAGCGGAAAGAAAGCCCAAAGAAAGGGGAAAGAAAGCCCAAAGAAAGGGGAAAGAAAGCCCAAAGAAAGCCCAAAGAAAGCCCAAAGAAAGGAGAAAGAAAGCCCAAAGAAAGGGGAAAGAAAGGCCAAAGAAAGCGGAAAGAAAGCCCAAAGAGAGGGGAAAGAAAGCCCAAAGAAAGTGGAAAGAAAGCCCAAAGAAAGCCCAAAGAAAGCCCAAAGAAAGGGGAAAGAAATGCCAAAGAAAGGGGAAAGAAAGCCCAAAGAAAGCCCAAAGAAAGGGGAAAGAAGCCCAAAGAAAGCCCAAATAAAGCCCAAAGAAAGCCCAGAGAAAGCCCATAGAAAGCCCAAAGAAAGCCACAAGAAAGTGGAAAGAAAGCCCAAAGAAAGGGGAAAGAAAGGCCAAAGAAATCCCAAAGAAAGCCCAAAGAAAGCCCAAAGAAAGGGGAAAGAAAGCCCAAAGAAAGGGAAAATAAAGGAGAAAGAAATCCCAAAGAAAGCCCAAAGAAAGGGGAAAGAAAGCCCAAAGAAAGGGGAAAAAAAGCCCAAAGAAAGGGGAAAGAAAGCCCAAAGAAAGCCCAAAGAAAGCCCAAAGAAATCCCAAAGAAAGCCCAAAGAAAGCCCAAAGAAAGGGGAAAGAAAGGCCAAAGAAAGGGGAAAGAAAGCCCAAAGAAAGCCCAAAGAAAGGGGAAAGAAGCCCAAAGAAAGCCCAAATAAAGCCCAAAGAAAGCCCAGAGAAAGCCCAAAGAAAGCCCAAAGAAAGGCCAAAGAAAGCCCAAAGAAAGGGGAAAGAAAGCCCAAAGAAAGGGGAATGAAAGCCCAAAAAAAGCCCAAAGAAAGCCCAAGGAAAGCCCAAAGAAAGCCCAAAGAAAGCCCAAAGAAAGCCCAAACAAAGGGGAAAGAAAGCCCAAAGAAAGCCCAAGGAAAAGGGAAAGAAAGCCCAAAGAAAGCCCAAAGAAAGGGGAAAGAAAGCCCAAAGAAAGCCCAAAGAAAGGGGAAAGAAAGCCCAGAGAAAGCCCAAAGAAAGGGGAAAGAAAGCCCAAAGAAAGGGGAAAGAAAGCCCAAAGAAAGCCCAAAGAAAGAGGAAAGAAAGCCCAAAGAAAGGGGAAAGAAAGCACAAAGAAAGGGGAAAGAAAGCCCAAAGAAAGGGGAAAGAAAGCCCAAAGAAAGGGGAAAGAAAGCCCAAAGAAAGCCCAAAGAAAGGGGAAAGAAAGGCCAAAGAAAGGGGAAAGAAAGCCCAAAGAAAGCCCAAATAAAGCCCAAAGAAAGCCCAGAGAAAGCCCATAGAAAGCCCAAAGAAAGCCCAAAGAAAGGCCAAAGAAAGCCCAAAGAAAGGGGAAAGAAAGCCCAAAGAAAGGGGAATGAAAGCCCAAAGAAAGCCCAAAGAAAGCCACAAGAAAGGGGAAAGAAAGCCCAAAGAAAGGGGAAAGAAAGCCCAAAGAAATCCCAAAGAAATCCCAAAGAAAGCCCAAAGAAAGCCCAAAGAAAGCCCAAAGGAAGCCCAAGGAAAGCCCAAAGAAAGCCCAAAGAAAGCCCAAAGAAAGGGGAAAGAAAGCCCAAAGAAAGCCCAAAGAAAGCCCAAAGAAAGACCAAACACAGCCCAAAGAAAGCCCAAAGAAAGCCCAAAGAAAGGGGAAAGAAAGCCCAAGGAAAGGGGAAAGAAAGCCCAAAGAAAGGGGAAAGAAATCCCAAAGAAAGGGGAAAGAAAGCCAAAGAAAGGGGAAAGAAAGCCCAAAGAAAGGGGAAGGAAAGCCGAAAGAAAGCCCAAAGAATGCCCAAAGAAAGGGGAAAGAAAGCCCAAAGAAAGCACAAAGAAAGCCCAAAGAAAGCCCAAAGAAAGGGGAAAGAAAGCCCAAAGAAAGCCCAAAGAAAGGGGAAAGAAAGCCCAAAGAAAGGGGAAAGAAAGCCACCAGAAAGCCCAAAGAAAGATGAAAGAAAGCCCAAAGAAAGTGGAAAGAAAGCCCAAGGAAAGGGGAAAGAAAGCCCAAAGAAAGGGGAAAGAAAGCCCAAAGAAAGCCCAAAGAAAGCCCAAAGAAAGCCCAAAGAAAGCCCAAAGAAAGGGGAAAGAAAGCCCAAAGAAAGCCCAACGAAAGCCTAAAGAAAGGAGAAAGAAAGCCAAAAGAAAGCCCAAAAAAGGGGAAAGAAAGCCCAAAGAAAGCCCAAAGAAAGCCCATAGAAAGCGCAAAGAAAGGGGAAAGAAAGCCCAAAGAAAGCCCAAAGAAAGGGTAAAGAAAGCCCAAAGAAAGTCCAACCAAAGCCCAGAGAAAGCCCAAAGAAAGCCCAAAGAAAGCCCAAAGAATGCCCAAAGAAAGGGGAAAAAAAGCCCAAAGAAAGCACAAAGAAAGCCCAAAGAAAGCCCAAAGAAAGGGGAAAGAAAGCCCAAAGAAAGCCCAAAGAAAGGGGAAAGAAAGCCCAAAGAAAGGGGAAAGAAAGCCACCAGAAAGCCCAAAGAAAGATGAAAGAAAGCCCAAAGAAAGTGGAAAGAAAGACCAAGGAAAGGGGAAAGAAAGCCCAAAGAAAGGGGAAAGAAAGCCCAAAGAAAGAGGAAAGAAAGCCCAAAGAAAGGGGAAAGAAAGCCCAAAGAAAGCCCAAAGAAAGGGGAAAGAAAGCCCAAGGAAGCCCAAAGAAAGGAGAAAGAAGCCCAAAGAAAGCCCAAAGAAAGCACAAAGAAAGCCCAGAGAAAGCCCATAGAAAGCCCAAAGAAAGCCCAAAGAAAGCCCAAAGAAAGCCCAAAGAAAGGGGAAGAAAGCCCAAAGAAAGCCCAAAGAAAGCCCAAAGAAAGCCCAAAGAAAGGGGAAAGAAAGCCCAAAGAAAGGGGAAAGAAAGCCCAAAGAAAGCCCAAAGAAAGCCCCAAGAAAGGGGAAAGAATGCCCAAAGAAATGGGAAAGAAAGCCCAAAGAAAGCCCAAAGAAAGCCCAAAGGAAGCCCAAGGAAAGCCCAAAGAAAGCCCAAAGAAAACCCAAAGAAAGGGGAAAGAAAGCCAAAGGAAATCCCAAAGAAAGCCCAAAGAAAGCCCAAAGACAGCCCAAAGAAATCCCAAAGAAAGCCCAAAGAAAGGTGAAAGAAAGGGGAAAGAAAGCCCAAAGAAAGGGGAAAGAAAGCCCAAAGAAAGGGGAAAGAAATCCCAAAGAAAGGGGAAAGAAAGCCCAAACAAAGGGGAAGAAAGCCCAAAGAAAGGGGAAAGAAAGCCCAAAGAAATCCCAAAGAAAGCCCAAAGAAAGGGGGAAGAAAGCCCAAAGAAAGGGGAAAGAAAGCCCAAAGAAAGGGGAAAGAAAGCCCAAAGAAAGGGGAAAGAAAGCCCAAAGAAAGCCCAAGGAAAGCCCAAAGAAAGCCCAAAGAAAGGGGAAAGAAAGGCCAAAGAAAGGGGAAAGAAAGCCCAAAGAAAGCCCAAAGAAAGGGGAAAGAAGCCCAAAGAAAGCCCAAATAAAGCCCAAAGAAAGCCCAGAGAAAGCCCATAGAAAGCCCAAAGAAAGCCCAAAGAAAGGCCAAAGAAAGCCCCACGGAAGGGGAAAGAAAGCCCAAAGAAAGGGGAAAGATAGCCCAAAGAAATCCCAAAGAAATTCCAAAGAAAGCCCAAAGAAAGCCCAAAGGAAGCCCAAGGAAAGCCCAAAGAAAGCCCAAAGAAAGCCCAAAGAAATGGGAAAGAAAGCCCAAAGAAAGCCCAAAGAAAGGGGAAAGAAGCCCAAAGAAAGCCCAAATAAAGCCCAAAGAAAGCCCAGAGAAAGCCCATAGAAAGCCCAAAGAAAGCCCAAAGAAAGGCCAAAGAAAGCCCAAAGAAAGGGGAAAGAAAGCCCAAAGAAAGCCACAAGAAAGCCACAAGAAAGGGGAAAGAGCCCAAAGAAAGGGGAAAGAAAGCCCAAAGAAAGCCCAAAGAAAGAGGAAAGAAAGCCCAAAGAAAGCCCAATGAAAGCCCAAAGAAAGCCCAAAGAAAGGGGAAAGAAAGCCTAACGAAAGCCCAAAGAAAGGGGAAAGAAAGCCCAAAGAAAGCCCAAAGAAAGCGCAAAGAAAGCCCCAAGAAAGGGGAAAGAAAGCCCAAAGAAAGGGGAAAGAAAGCCCAAAGAAATCCCAAAGAAATCCCAAAGAAAGCCCAAAGAAAGCCCAAAGAAAGCCCAAAGGAAGCCCAAGGAAAGCCCAAAGAAAGCCCAAAGAAAGCCCAAAAAAGGGGAAAGAAAGCCCAAAGAAAGCACAAAGAAAGCCAAAAGAAAGCCCAAAGACAGCCCAAAAAAGCCCAAAGAAAGCCCAAAGAAAGGGGAAAGAAAGCGGAAAGAAAGCCCAAAGAAAGGGGAAAGAAAGCCCAAAGAAAGGGGAAAGAAAGCCCAAAGAAAGCCCAAAGAAAGCCCAAAGAAAGGAGAAAGAAAGCCCAAAGAAAGGGGAAAGAAAGGCCAAAGAAAGCGGAAAGAAAGCCCAAAGAGAGGGGAAAGAAAGCCCAAAGAAAGTGGAAAGAAAGCCCAAAGAAAGCCCAAAGAAAGCCCAAAGAAAGGGGAAAGAAATGCCAAAGAAAGGGGAAAGAAAGCCCAAAGAAAGCCCAAAGAAAGGGGAAAGAAGCCCAAAGAAAGCCCAAATAAAGCCCAAAGAAAGCCCAGAGAAAGCCCATAGAAAGCCCAAAGAAAGCCACAAGAAAGTGGAAAGAAAGCCCAAAGAAAGGGGAAAGAGAGGCCAAAGAAATCCCAAAGAAAGCCCAAAGAAAGCCCAAAGAAAGGGGAAAGAAAGCCCAAAGAAAGGGAAAATAAAGGAGAAAGAAATCCCAAAGAAAGCCCAAAGAAAGGGGAAAGAAAGCCCAAAGAAAGGGGAAAAAAAGCCCAAAGAAAGGGGAAAGAAAGCCCAAAGAAAGCCCAAAGAAAGCCCAAAGAAATCCCAAAGAAAGCCCAAAGAAAGCCCAAAGAAAGGGGAAAGAAAGGCCAAAGAAAGGGGAAAGAAAGCCCAAAGAAAGCCCAAAGAAAGGGGAAAGAAGCCCAAAGAAAGCCCAAATAAAGCCCAAAGAAAGCCCAGAGAAAGCCCAAAGAAAGCCCAAAGAAAGGCCAAAGAAAGCCCAAAGAAAGGGGAAAGAAAGCCCAAAGAAAGGGGAATGAAAGCCCAAAAAAAGCCCAAAGAAAGCCCAAGGAAAGCCCAAAGAAAGCCCAAAGAAAGCCCAAAGAAAGCCCAAACAAAGGGGAAAGAAAGCCCAAAGAAAGCCCAAGGAAAAGGGAAAGAAAGCCCAAAGAAAGCCCAAAGAAAGGGGAAAGAAAGCCCAAAGAAAGCCCAAAGAAAGGGGAAAGAAAGCCCAGAGAAAGCCCAAAGAAAGGGGAAAGAAAGCCCAAAGAAAGGGGAAAGAAAGCCCAAAGAAAGCCCAAAGAAAGAGGAAAGAAAGCCCAAAGAAAGGGGAAAGAAAGCACAAAGAAAGGGGAAAGAAAGCCCAAAGAAAGGGGAAAGAAAGCCCAAAGAAAGGGGAAAGAAAGCCCAAAGAAAGCCCAAAGAAAGGGGAAAGAAAGGCCAAAGAAAGGGGAAAGAAAGCCCAAAGAAAGCCCAAATAAAGCCCAAAGAAAGCCCAGAGAAAGCCCATAGAAAGCCCAAAGAAAGCCCAAAGAAAGGCCAAAGAAAGCCCAAAGAAAGGGGAAAGAAAGCCCAAAGAAAGGGGAATGAAAGCCCAAAGAAAGCCCAAAGAAAGCCACAAGAAAGGGGAAAGAAAGCCCAAAGAAAGGGGAAAGAAAGCCCAAAGAAATCCCAAAGAAATCCCAAAGAAAGCCCAAAGAAAGCCCAAAGAAAGCCCAAAGGAAGCCCAAGGAAAGCCCAAAGAAAGCCCAAAGAAAGCCCAAAGAAAGCCCAAAGAAAGGGGAAAGAAAGCCCAAAGAAAGCCCAAAGAAAGGGTAAAGAAAGCCCAAAGAAAGTCCAAACAAAGCCCAGAGAAAGCCCAAAGAAAGCCCAAAGAAAGGGGAAAGAAAGCCCAAAGAAAGGGGAAAGAAAGCCCAAGGAAAGCCGAAAGAAAGCCCAAAGAAAGCCCAAAGTAAGCCCAAAGGAAGCTCAAAGAAAGCCCAAAGAAAGGGGAAAGAAAGCCCAAAGAAAGCCCAAAGATTGCCCAAAGAAAGGGGAAAGAAAGCCCAAAGAAAGCACAAAGAAAGCCCAAAGAAAGCCCAAAGAAAGGGGAAAGAAAGCCCAAAGAAAGCCCAAAGAAAGGGGAAAGAAAGCCCAAAGAAAGGGGAAAGAAAGCCACCAGAAAGCCCAAAGAAAGATGAAAGAAAGCCCAAAGAAAGTGGAAAGAAAGCCCAAGGAAAGGGGAAAGAAAGCCCAAAGAAAGGGGAAAGAAAGCCCAAAGAAAGAGGAAAGAAAGCCCAAAGAAAGGGGAAAGAAAGCCCAAAGAAAGCCCAAAGAAAGGGGAAAGAAAGCCCAAAGAAAGCCCAAAGAAAGGAGAAAGAAGCCCAAAGAAAGCCCAAAGAAAGGGGAAAGAAAGCCCAGAGAAAGCCCATAGAAAGCCCAAAGAAAGCCCAAAGAAAGCCCAAAGAAAGCCCAAAGAAAGGGGAAGAAAAGCCCAAAGAAAGCCCAAAGAAAGCCCAAAGAAAGCCCAAAGAAAGGGGAAAGAAAGCCCAAAGAAAGGGGAAAGAAAGCCCAAAGAAAGCCCAAAGAAAGCCCCAAGAAAGGGGAAAGAAAGCCCAAAGAAAGGGGAAAGAAAGCCCAAAGAAAGCCCAAAGAAAGCCCAAAGAAAGCCCAAAGAAAGCCCAAAGGAAGCCCAAGGAAAACCCAAAGAAAGCCCAAAGAAAACCCAAAGAAAGGGGAAAGAAAGCCAAAGGAAATCCCAAAGAAAGCCCAAAGAAAGCCCAAAGACAGCCCAAAGAAATCCCAAAGAAAGCCCAAAGAAAGGTGAAAGAAAGGGGAAAGAAAGCCCAAAGAAAGGGGAAAGAAAGCCCAAAGAAAGGGGAAAGAAATCCCAAAGAAAGGGGAAAGAAATCCCAAACAAAGGGGAAGAAAGCCCAAAGAAAGGGGAAAGAAAGCCCAAAAAAATCCCAAAGAAAGCCCAAAGAAAGGGGGAAGAAAGCCCAAAGAAAGGGGAAAGAAAGCCCAAAGAAAGGGGAAAGAAAGCCCAAAGAAAGGGGAAAGAAAGCCCAAAGAAAGCCCAAAGAAAGCCCAAAAAGAAAGCCCAAAGAAAGCCCAAAGAAAGGGGAAAGAAAGGCCAAAGAAAGGGGAAAGAAAGCCCAAAGAAAGCCCAAAGAAAGGGGAAAGAAGCCCAAAGAAAGCCCAAATAAAGCCCAAAGAAAGCCCAGAGAAAGCCCATAGAAAGCCCAAAGAAAGCCCAAAGAAAGGCCAAAGAAAGCCCCACGGAAGGGGAAAGAAAGCCCAAAGAAAGGGGAAAGATAGCCCAAAGAAATCCCAAAGAAATTCCAAAGAAAGCCCAAAGAAAGCCCAAAGGAAGCCCAAGGAAAGCCCAAAGAAAGCCCAAAGAAAGCCCAAAGAAAGGGGAAAGAAAGGCCAAAGAAAGCCCAAAGAAAGGGGAAAGAAGCCCAAAGAAAGCCCAAATAAAGCCCAAAGAAAGCCCAGAGAAAGCCCATAGAAAGCCCAAAGAAAGCCCAAAGAAAGGCCAAAGAAAGCCCAAAGAAAGGGGAAAGAAAGCCCAAAGAAAGCCACAAGAAAGCCACAAGAAAGGGGAAAGAGCCCAAAGAAAGGGGAAAGAAAGCCCAAAGAAAGCCCAAAGAAAGAGGAAAGAAAGCCCAAAGAAAGCCCAAAGAAAGGGGAAAGAAAGCCCAAAGAAAGCCCAAAGAAAGGGGAAAGAAAGCCCAACGAAAGCCCAAAGAAAGGGGAAAGAAAGCCCAAAGAAAGCCCAAAGAAAGCGCAAAGAAAGCCCCAAGAAAGGGGAAAGAAAGCCCAAAGAAAGGGGAAGGAAAGCCCAAAGAAATCCCAAAGAAATCCCAAAGAAAGCCCAAAGAAAGCCCAAAGAAAGCCCAAAGGAAGCCCAAGGAAAGCCCAAAGAAAGCCCAAAGAAAGCCCAAAAAAGGGGAAAGAAAGCCCAAAGAAAGCCCAAAGAAAGCCAAAAGAAAGCCCAAAGACAGCCCAAAGAAAGCCCAAAGAAAGCCCAAAGAAAGGGGAAAGAAAGCGGAAAGAAAGCCCAAAGAAAGGGGAAAGAAAGCCCAAAGAAAGGGGAAAGAAAGCCAAAGGAAATCCCAAGAAAGCCCAAAGAAAGCCCAAAGACAGCCCAAAGAAATCCCAAAGAAAGCCCAAAGAAAGGTGAAAGAAAGGGGAAAGAAAGCCCAAAGAAAGGGGAAAGAAAGCCCAAAGAAAGGGGAAAGAAATCCCAAAGAAAGGGGAAAGAAATCCCAAACAAAGGGGAAGAAAGCCCAAAGAAAGGGGAAAGAAAGCCCAAAGAAAGGGGAAAGAAAGCCCAAAGAAAGCCCAAAGAAAGCCCAAAGAAAGGAGAAAGAAAGCCCAAAGAAAGGGGAAAGAAAGGCCAAAGAAAGCGGAAAGAAAGCCCAAAGAGAGGGGAAAGAAAGCCCAAAGAAAGGGGAAAGAAAGCCCAAAGAAAGCCCAAAGAAAGCCCAAAGAAAGGGGAAAGAAAGGCCAAAGAAAGGGGAAAGAAGCCCAAAGAAAGCCCAAATAAAGCCCAAAGAAAGCCCAGAGAAAGCCCATAGAAAGCCCAAAGAAAGCCACAAGAAAGGGGAAAGAAAGCCCAAAGAAAGGGGAAAGAAAGCCCAAAGAAATCCCAAAGAAAGCCCTAAGAAAGCCCAAGGAAAGGGGAAAGAAAGTCCAAAGAAAGCCCAAAGAAAGGGGAAAGAAAGCCCAAAGAAAGGGAAAATAAAGAGAAAGAAAGCCCAAAGAAAGCCCAAAGAAAGGGGAAAGAAAGCCCAAAGAAAGGGAAAGAAAGCCCAAAGAAAGGGGAAAGAAAGCCCAAAGAAAGCCCAAAGAAAGCCCAAAGAAAGCCCAAAGAAAGCCCAAAGAAAACCCAAAGAAAGGGGAAAGAAAGGCCAAAGAAAGGGGAAAGAAAGCCCAAAGAAAGCCCAAAGAAAGGGGAAAGAAGCCCAAAGACAGCCCAAATAAAGCCCAAAGAAAGCCCAGAGAAAGCCCAAAGAAAGCCCAAAGAAAGGAGAAAGAAAGCCCAAAGAAACGGGAAAGAAAGCCCAAAGAAAGCCACAAGAAAGCCACAAGAAAGGGGAAAGAAAGCCCAAAGAAAGGGGAAAGAAAGCCCAAAAAAAGCCCAAAGAAAGCCCAAGGAGAGCCCAAAGAAAGCCCAAAGAAAGCCCAAAGAAAGCCCAAAGAAAGCCCAAACAAAGGGGAAAGAAAGCCCAAAGAAAGCCCAAGGAAAAGGGAAAGAAAGCCCAAAGAAAGCCCAAAGAAAGGGGAAAGAAAGCCCAAAGAAAGCCCAAAGAAAGGGGAAAGAAAGCCCAAAGAAAGCCCAAAGAAAGGGGAAAGAAAGCCCAAAGAAAGGGGAAAGAAAGCCCAAAGAAAGCCCAAAGAAAGAGGAAAGAAAGCCCAAAGAAAGGGGAAAGAAAGCCCAAAGAAAGGGGAAAGAAAGCCCAAAGAAAGGGGAAAGAAAGCCCAAAGAAAGGGGAAAGAAAGCCCAAAGAAAGCCCAAAGAAAGGGGAAAGAAAGGCCAAAGAAAGGGGAAAGAAAGCCCAAAGAAAGCCCAAATAAAGCCCAAAGAAAGCCCAGAGAAAGCCCATAGAAAGCCCAAAGAAAGCCCAAAGAAAGGCCAAAGAAAGCCCAAAGAAAGGGGAAAGAAAGCCCAAAGAAAGGGGGAAGAAAGCCCAAAGAAAGCCACAAGAAAGGGGAAAGAAAGCCCAAAGAAAGGGGAAAGAAAGCCCAAAGAAATCCCAAAGAAAGCCCAAAGAAAGCCCAAGGAAAGGGGAAAGAAAGCCCAAAGAAAGCCCAAAGAAAGGGGAAAGAAAGCCCAAAGAAAGGGAAAATAAAGGAGAAAGAAATCCCAAAGAAAGCCCAAAGAAAGGGGAAAGAAAGCCCAAAGAAAGGGGAAAGAAAGCCCAAAGGAAGCCCAAAGAAAGCCCAAAGAAAGACCAAAGAAAGCCCAAAGAAAGGGGAAAGAAAGGCCAAAGAAAGGGGAAAGAAAGCCCAAAGAAAGCCCAAAGAAAGGGGAAAGAAGCCCAAAGAAAGCCCAAATAAAGCCCAAAGAAAGCCCAGAGAAAGCCCATAGAAAGCCCAAAGAAAGCCCAAAGAAAGGCCAAAGAAAGCCCAAAGAAAGGGGAAAGAAAGCCCAAAGAAAGCCCAAAGAAAGCCACAAGAAAGGGGAAAGAAAGCCCAAAGAAAGGGGAAAGAAAGCCCAAAGAAATCCCAAAGAAATCCCAAAGAAAGCCCAAAGAAAGCCCAAGGAAAGGGGAAAGAAAGCCCAAAGAAAGGTGAAAGAAAGCCCAAAGAAAGCCCAAAGAAAGCCCAAAGAAAGGGGAAAGAAAGCCCAAAGAAAGGGAAAATAAAGGAGAAAGAAAGCCCAAAGAAAGCCCAAAGAAAGGGGAAAGAAAGCCCAAAGAAAGGGGAAAGAAAGCCCAAAGAAAGGGGAAAGAAAGCCCAAAGAAAGGGGAAAGAAAGCCCAAAGAAAGGGGAAAGAAAGCCCAAAGAAAGCACAAAGAAAGGGGAAAGAAAGCCCAAAGAAAGGGGAAGGAAAGCCCAAAGAAAGGGGAAAGAAAGCCCAAAGAAATGGGAGAGAAAGCCCAAAGAAAGCCCAAAGAAAGGGGAAAGTAAGCACTAAGAAAGGGGAAAGAAAGCCCAAAGAAAGGGCAAAGAAAGCCCAAAGAAAGGGGAAAGAAAGCCCTAAGAAAGCCCCAAGAAAGGGGAAAGAAAGCCCAAAGAAACGGGAAAGAAAGCCCAAAGAAATCCCAAAGAAATCACAAAGAAAGCCCAAAGAAAGCCCAAAGAAAGCCCAAAGGAAGCCCAAGGAAAGCCCAAAGAAAGGGAAAAGAAAGGGTTAAGAAAGCCCAAAGAAAGGGGAAAGAAAGCCCAAGGAAAGCCCAAAGACAGCCCAAAGAAAGCCCAAAGAAAGCCCAAATAAAGGGGAAAGAAAGGGGAAAGAAAGCCCAAAGAAAGGGGAAAGAAAGCCCAAAGAAAGGGGAAAGAAAGCCCAAAGAAAGGGGAAAGAAAGCCCAAAGAAAGGGGAAAGAAAGCCCAAAGAAAGGGGAAAGAAAGCCCAAAGAAAGCCCAAAGAAAGGGGAAAGAAAGCCCAAAGAAAGGGGAAAGAAAGGGGAAGATAGCCCAAAGAAAGCCCAAAGAAAGGGGAAAGAAAGCCCAAAGAAAGTCCAAAGAAAGGGGAAAGAAAGCCCAAAGAAAGCCCAAAGAAAGGGGAAAGAAAGCCCGAAGAAAGCCCAAAGAAAGCCTAAAGAAAGGGGAAAGAAAGCCAAAAGAAAGCACAAAGAAAGGGGAAAGAAAGCCCAAAGAAAGCCCAAAAAAAGCCCAAAGAAAGCCCAAAGAAAGGGGAAAGAAAGCTCAAAGAAAGCCCAAAGAAAGGGGAAAGAAACCCCAAAGAAAGCCCAAAGAAAGCCCAATGAAAGCCCAAAGAAAGCCCAAAGAAAGGGGAAAGAAAGCCCAAAGAAAGGGGAAAGAAAGCCCAAAGAAAGCCGAAAGAAAGCCCAAAGAAAGCCCAAAGAAAGGGGAAAGAAAGCCGAAAGAAAGGCCAAAAAAAGCCCAAAGAAAGCCCAAGGAAAGCCCAAAGAAAGCCCAAAGAAAGCCCAAAGAAAGCCCAAAGAAAGCCCAAACAAAGGGGAAAGAAAGCCCAAAGAAACCCCAAGGAAAAGGGAAAGAAAGCCCAAGGAAAGCTCAAAGAAAGGGGAAAGAAAGCCCAAAGAAAGGGGAAAGAAAGCACAAAGAAAGGGGAAAGAAAGCCCAAAGAAAGGGGAAAGAAAGCCCAAAGAAAGGGGAAAGAAAGCCCAAAGAAAGCCCAAAGAAAGGGGAATGAAAGCCCAAAGAAAGGGGAAAGAAAGCCCAAAGAAAGCCCAAAGAAAGCCACAAGAAAGGGGAAAGAAAGCCCAAAGAAAGGGGAAAGAAAGCCCAAGGAAATCCCAAAGAAAGCCCAAAGAAAGCCCAAGGAAAGGGGAAAGAAAGCCCAAAGAAAGCCCAAAGAAAGGGGAAAGAAAGCCCAAAGAAAGGGAAAATAAAGGAGAAAGAAAGCCCAAAGAAAGCCCAAAGAAAGGGGAAAGAAAGCCCAAAGAAAGCCCAAAGAAAGCCCAAAGAAAGGGGAAAGAAAGCCCAAAGAAAGAGAAAGAAAGCCCAAAGAAAAACCAAAGAAAGGGGAAAGTAAGCCCTAAGAAAGGGGAAAGAAAGCCCAAAGAAAGGGCAAAGAAAGCCCAAAGAAAGGGCAAAGAAAGCCAAAAGAAAGGGGAAAGAAAGCCCAAAGAAAGGGGAAAGAAAGCCCAAAGAAATCCCAAAGAAATCCCAAAGAAAGCCCAAAGAAAGCCCAAAGAAAGCCCAAAGGAAGCCCAAGGAAAGCCCAAAGAAAGCCCAAAGAAAGCCCAAAGAAAGGGGAAAGAAAGCCCAAAGAAAGCCCAAAGAAAGACCAAACACAGCCCAAAGAAAGCCCAAAGAAAGCCCAAAGAAAGGGGAAAGAAAGCCCAAAGAAAGGGGAAAGAAAGCCCAAAGAAAGGGGAAAGAAATCCCAAAGAAAGGGGAAAGAAAGCCAAAGAAAGGGGAAAGAAAGCCCAAAGAAAGGGGAAGGAAAGCCGAAAGAAAGGCCAAAGAAAGCCCAAAGAAAGCAGAATGAAAGGGAAAGAAAGCCCAAAGAAAGGGGAAAGAAAACCCAAAGAAAGGGGAAAGAAAGCCCAAAGAAAGGGGAAAGAAAGCCCAAAGAAAGCCCAAAGAAAGCCAAAAGAAAGGGGAAAGAAAGCCCAAAGAAAGGGGAAAGAAAGGGGAAGATAGCCCAAAGAAAGCCCAAAGAAAGGTTAAAGAAAGCCCAAAAAAAGTCCAAAGAAAGGGGAAAGAAAGGCCAAAGAAAGCCCAAAGAAAGGGGAAAGAAAGCCCAAAGAAAGCCCAACGAAAGCCTAAAGAAAGGAGAAAGAAAGCCAAAAGAAAGCCCAAAAAAGGGGAAAGAAAGCCCAAAGAAAGCCCAAAGAAAGCCCATAGAAAGCCCAAAGAAAGGGGAAAGAAAGCCCAAAGAAAGCCCAAAGAAAGGGTAAAGAAAGCCCAAAGAAAGTCCAAACAAAGCCCAGAGAAAGCCCAAAGAAAGGGGAAAGAAAGCCCAAAGAAAGGGGAAAGAAAGCCCAAGGAAAGCCGAAAGAAAGCCCAAAGAAAGCCCAAAGTAAGCCCAAAGGAAGCTCAAAGAAAGCCCAAAGAAAGCCCAAAGAAAGGGGAAAGAAAGCCCAAAGGAAGCCCAAAGAATGCCCAAAGAAAGGGGAAAAAAAGCCCAAAGAAAGCACAAAGAAAGCCCAAAGAAAGCCCAAAGAAAGGGGAAAGAAAGCCCAAAGAATGCCCAAAGAAAGGGGAAAGAAAGCCCAAAGAAAGGGGAAAGAAAGCCACCAGAAAGCCCAAAGAAAGATGAAAGAAAGCCCAAAGAAAGTGGAAAGAAAGCCCAAGGAAAGGGGAAAGAAAGCCCAAAGAAAGGGGAAAGAAAGCCCAAAGAAAGAGGAAAGAAAGCCCAAAGAAAGGGGAAAGAAAGCCCAAAGAAAGCCCAAAGAAAGGGGAAAGAAAGCCCAAAGAAAGCCCAAAGAAAGGAGAAAGAAGCCCAAAGAAAGCCCAAAGAAAGCACAAAGAAAGCCCAGAGAAAGCCCATAGAAAGCCCAAAGAAAGCCCAAAGAAAGCCCAAAGAAAGCCCAAAGAAAGGGGAAGGAAAGCCCAAAGAAAGCCCAAAGAAAGCCCAAAGAAAGCCCAAATAAAGGGGAAAGAAAGCCCAAAGAAAGGGGAAAGAAAGCCCAAAGAAAGCCCCAAGAAAGGGGAAAGAAAGCCCAAAGAAATGGGAAAGAAAGCCCAAAGAAAGCCCAAAGAAAGCCCAAAGAAAGCCCAAAGAAAGCCCAAAGAAAGCCCAAAGGAAGCCCAAGGAAAGCCCAAAGAAAGCCCAAAGAAAACCCAAAGAAAGGGGAAAGAAAGCCAAAGGAAATCCCAAAGAAAGCCCAAAGAAAGCCCAAAGACAGCCCAAAGAAATCCCAAAGAAAGCCCAAACAAAGGTGAAAGAAAGGGGAAAGAAAGCCCAAAGAAAGGGGAAAGAAATCCCAAAGAAAGGGGAAAGAAATCCCAAAGAAAGGGGAAAGAAATCCCAAACAAAGGGGAAGAAAGCCCAAAGAAAGGGGAAAGAAAGCCCAAAGAAATCCCAAAGAAAGCCCAAAGAAAGGGGGAAGAAAGCCCAAAGAAAGGGGAAAGAAAGCCCAAAGAAAGGGGAAAGAAAGCCCAAAGAAAGGGGAAAGAAAGCCCAAAGAAAGCCCAAAGAAAGCCCTAAGAAAGCCCAAAGAAAGGGGAAAGAAAGGCCAAAGAAAGGGGAAAGAAAGCCCAAAGAAAGCCCAAAGAAAGGGGAAAGAAGCCCAAAGAAAGCCCAAATAAAGCCCAAAGAAAGCCCAGAGAAAGCCCATAGAAAGCCCAAAGAAAGCCCAAAGAAAGGCCAAAGAAAGCCCCACGGAAGGGGAAAGAAAGCCCAAAGAAAGGGGAAAGATAGCCCAAAGAAATCCCAAAGAAATTCCAAAGAAAGCCCAAAGAAAGCCCAAAGGAAGCCCAAGGAAAGCCCAAAGAAAGGCCAAAGAAAGCCCAAAGAAAGGGGAAAGAAAGCCCAAAGAAAGCCACAAGAAAGCCACAAGAAAGGGGAAAGAGCCCAAAGAAAGGGGAAAGAAAGCCCAAAGAAAGCCCAAAGAAAGAGGAAAGAAAGCCCAAAGAAAGCCCAAAGAAAGGGGAAAGAAAGCCCAAAGAAAGCCCAAAGAAAGGGGAAAGAAAGCCCAACGAAAGCCCAAAGAAAGGGGAAAGAAAGCCCAAAGAAAGCCCAAAGAAAGCGCAAAGAAAGCCCCAAGAAAGGGGAAAGAAAGCCCAAAGAAAGGGGAAAGAAAGCCCAAAGAAATCCCAAAGAAATCCCAAAGAAAGCCCAAAGAAAGCCCAAAGAAAGCCCAAAGGAAGCCCAAGGAAAGCCCAAAGAAAGCCCAAAGAAAGCCCAAAAAAGGGGAAAGAAAGCCCAAAGAAAGCCCAAAGAAAGCCAAAAGAAAGCCCAAAGACAGCCCAAAAAAGCCCAAAGAAAGCCCAAAGAAAGGGGAAAGAAAGCGGAAAGAAAGCCCAAAGAAAGGGGAAAGAAAGCCCAAAGAAAGGGGAAAGAAAGCCCAAAGAAAGCCCAAAGAAAGCCCAAAGAAAGGAGAAAGAAAGCCCAAAGAAAGGGGAAAGAAAGGCCAAAGAAAGCGGAAAGAAAGCCCAAAGAGAGGGGAAAGAAAGCCCAAAGAAAGTGGAAAGAAAGCCCAAAGAAAGCCCAAAGAAAGCCCAAAGAAAGGGGAAAGAAATGCCAAAGAAAGGGGAAAGAAAGCCCAAAGAAAGCCCAAAGAAAGGGGAAAGAAGCCCAAAGAAAGCCCAAATAAAGCCCAAAGAAAGCCCAGAGAAAGCCCATAGAAAGCCCAAAGAAAGCCACAAGAAAGTGGAAAGAAAGCCCAAAGAAAGGGGAAAGAGAGGCCAAAGAAATCCCAAAGAAAGCCCAAAGAAAGCCCAAAGAAAGGGGAAAGAAAGCCCAAAGAAAGGGAAAATAAAGGAGAAAGAAATCCCAAAGAAAGCCCAAAGAAAGGGGAAAGAAAGCCCAAAGAAAGGGGAAAAAAAGCCCAAAGAAAGGGGAAAGAAAGCCCAAAGAAAGCCCAAAGAAAGCCCAAAGAAATCCCAAAGAAAGCCCAAAGAAAGCCCAAAGAAAGGGGAAAGAAAGGCCAAAGAAAGGGGAAAGAAAGCCCAAAGAAAGCCCAAAGAAAGGGGAAAGAAGCCCAAAGAAAGCCCAAATAAAGCCCAAAGAAAGACCAGAGATCGCCCATAGAAAGCCCAAAGAAAGCCCAAAGAAAGGCCAAAGAAAGCCCAAAGAAAGGGGAAAGAAAGCCCAAAGAAAGCCACAAGAAAGCCACAAGAAAGGGGAAAGAAAGCCCAAAGAAAGGGGAAAGAAAGCCCAAAAAAAAGCCCAAAGAAAGCCCAAGGAAAGCCCAAAGAAAGCCCAAAGAAAGCCCAAAGAAAGCCCAAACAAAGGGGAAAGAAAGCCCAAAGAAAGCCCAAGGAAAAGGGAAAGAAAGCCCAAAGAAAGCCCAAAGAAAGGGGAAAGAAAGCCCAAAGAAAGGCCAAAGAAAGGGGAAAGAAAGCCCAGAGAAAGCCCAAAGAAAGGGGAAAGAAAGCCCAAAGAAAGGGGAAAGAAAGCCCAAAGAAAGCCCAAAGAAAGAGGAAAGAAAGCCCAAAGAAAGGGGAAAGAAAGCACAAAGAAAGGGGAAAGAAAGCCCAAAGAAAGGGGAAAGAAAGCCCAAAGAAAGGGGAAAGAAAGCCCAAAGAAAGCCCAAAGAAAGGGGAAAGAAAGGCCAAAGAAAGGGGAAAGAAAGCCCAAAGAAAGCCCAAATAAAGCCCAAAGAAAGCCCAGAGAAAGCCCATAGAAAGCCCAAAGAAAGCCCAAAGAAAGGCCAAAGAAAGCCCAAAGAAAGGGGAAAGAAAGCCCAAAGAAAGGGGAATGAAAGCCCAAAGAAAGCCCAAAGAAAGCCACAAGAAAGGGGAAAGAAAGCCCAAAGAAAGGGGAAAGAAAGCCCAAAGAAATCCCAAAGAAATCCCAAAGAAAGCCCAAAGAAAGCCCAAAGAAAGCCCAAAGAAAGCCCAAAGAAAGCCCAAAGGAAGCCCAAGGAAAGCCCAAAGAAAGCCCAAAGAAAGCCCAAAGAAAGGGGAAAGAAAGCCCAAAGAAAGCCCAAAGAAAGCCCAAAGAAAGACCAAACACAGCCCAAAGAAAGCCCAAAGAAAGCCCAAAGAAAGGGGAAAGAAAGCCCAAGGAAAGGGGAAAGAAAGCCCAAAGAAAGGGGAAAGAAATCCCAAAG
Organism: Columba livia; assembly: GCF_036013475.1. NCBI lineage: Eukaryota > Metazoa > Chordata > Aves > Columbiformes > Columbidae > Columba > Columba livia. Next base: position 37,549 of record NW_027043457.1, read on the forward strand.
AAAGGGGAAAGAAAGCCAAAGAAAGGGGAAAGAAAGCCCAAAGAAAGGGGAAGGAAAGCCGAAAGAAAGGCCAAAGAAAGCCCAAAGAAAGCAGAATGAAAGGGAAAGAAAGCCCAAAGAAAGGGGAAAGAAAGCCCAAAGAAAGGGGAAAGAAAGCCCAAAGAAAGGGGAAAGAAAGCCCAAAGAAAGCCCAAAGAAAGCCAAAAGAAAGGGGAAAGAAAGCCCAAAGAAAGGGGAAAGAAAGGGGAAGATAGCCGAAAGAAAGCCCAAAGAAAGGGGAAAGAAAGCCCCAAAAAAGTCCAAAGAAAGGGGAAAGAAAGGCCAAAGAAAGCCCAAAGAAAGGGGAAAGAAAGCCCAAAGAAAGCCCAACGAAAGCCTAGAGAAAGGAGAAAGAAAGCCAAAAGAAAGCCCAAAAAAGGGGAAAGAAAGCCCAAAGAAAGCCCAAAGAAAGCCCAAAGAAAGCCCAAAGAAAGGGGAAAGAAAGCCCAAAGAAAGCCCAAAGAAAGGGTAAAGAAAGCCCAAAGAAAGTCCAAACAAAGCCCAGAGAAAGCCCAAAGAAAGCCCAAAGAAAGGGGAAAGAAAGCCCAAAGAAAGGGGAAAGAAAGCCCAAGGAAAGCCGAAAGAAAGCCCAAAGAAAGCCCAAAGTAAGCCCAAAGGAAGCTCAAAGAAAGCCCAAAGAAAGCCCAAAGAAAGGGGAAAGAAAGCCCAAAGAAAGCCCAAAGAATGCCCAAAGAAAGGGGAAAGAAAGCCCAAAGAAAGCACAAAGAAAGCCCAAAGAAAGCCCAAAGAAAGGGGAAAGAAAGCCCAAAGAAAGCCCAAAGAAAGGGGAAAGAAAGCCCAAAGAAAGGGGAAAGAAAGCCACCAGAAAGCCCAAAGAAAGATGAAAGAAAGCCCAAAGAAAGTGGAAAGAAAGCCCAAGGAAAGGGGAAAGAAAGCCCAAAGAAAGGGGAAAGAAAGCCCAAAGAAAGCCCAAAGAAAGCCCAAAGAAAGCCCAAAGAAAGCCCAAAGAAAGGGGAAAGAAAGCCCAAAGAAAGCCCAACGAAAGCCTAAAGAAAGGAGAAAGAAAGCCAAAAGAAAGCCCAAAAAAGGGGAAAGAAAGCCCAAAGAAAGCCCAAAGAAAGCCCATAGAAAGCGCAAAGAAAGGGGAAAGAAAGCCCAAAGAAAGCCCAAAGAAAGGGTAAAGAAAGCCCAAAGAAAGTCCAACCAAAGCCCAGAGAAAGCCCAAAGAAAGCCCAAAGAAAGGGGAAAGAAAGCCCAAAGAAAGGGGAAAGAAAGCCCAAGGAAAGCCGAAAGAAAGCCCAAAGAAAGCCCAAAGTAAGCCCAAAGGAAGCTCAAAGAAAGCCCAAAGAAAGCCCAAAGAAAGGGGAAAGAAAGCCCAAAGAAAGCCCAAAGAATGCCCAAAGAAAGGGGAAAAAAAGCCCAAAGAAAGCACAAAGAAAGCCCAAAGAAAGCCCAAAGAAAGGGGAAAGAAAGCCCAAAGAAAGCCCAAAGAAAGGGGAAAGAAAGCCCAAAGAAAGGGGAAAGAAAGCCACCAGAAAGCCCAAAGAAAGATGAAAGAAAGCCCAAAGAAAGTGGAAAGAAAGCCCAAGGAAAGGGGAAAGAAAGCCCAAAGAAAGGGGAAAGAAAGCCCAAAGAAAGAGGAAAGAAAGCCCAAAGAAAGGGGAAAGAAAGCCCAAAGAAAGCCCAAAGAAAGGGGAAAGAAAGCCCAAGGAAGCCCAAAGAAAGGAGAAAGAAGCCCAAAGAAAGCCCAAAGAAAGCACAAAGAAAGCCCAGAGAAAGCCCATAGAAAGCCCAAAGAAAGCCCAAAGAAAGCCCAAAGAAAGCCGAAAGAAAGGGGAAGGAAAGCCCAAAGAAAGCCCAAAGAAAGCCCAAAGAAAGCCCAAAGAAAGGGGAAAGAAAGCCCAAAGAAAGGGGAAAGAAAGCCCAAAGAAAGCCCAAAGAAAGCCCCAAGAAAGGGGAAAGAATGCCCAAAGAAATGGGAAAGAAAGCCCAAAGAAAGCCCAAAGAAAGCCCAAAGAAAGCCCAAAGAAAGCCCAAAGGAAGCCCAAGGAAAGCCCAAAGAAAGCCCAAAGAAAACCCAAAGAAAGGGGAAAGAAAGCCAAAGGAAATCCCAAAGAAAGCCCAAAGAAAGCCCAAAGACAGCCCAAAGAAATCCCAAAGAAAGCCCAAAGAAAGGTGAAAGAAAGGGGAAAGAAAGCCCAAAGAAAGGGGAAAGAAAGCCCAAAGAAAGGGGAAAGAAATCCCAAAGAAAGGGGAAAGAAATCCCAAACAAAGGGGAAGAAAGCCCAAAGAAAGGGGAAAGAAAGCCCAAAGAAATCCCAAAGAAAGCCCAAAGAAAGGGGGAAGAAAGCCCAAAGAAAGGGGAAAGAAAGCCCAAAGAAAGGGGAAAGAAAGCCCAAAGAAAGGGGAAAGAAAGCCCAAAGAAAGCCCAAGGAAAGCCCAAAGAAAGCCCAAAGAAAGGGGAAAGAAAGGCCAAAGAAAGGGGAAAGAAAGCCCAAAGAAAGCCCAAAGAAAGGGGAAAGAAGCCCAAAGAAAGCCCAAATAAAGCCCAAAGAAAGCCCAGAGAAAGCCCATAGAAAGCCCAAAGAAAGCCCAAAGAAAGGCCAAAGAAAGCCCCACGGAAGGGGAAAGAAAGCCCAAAGAAAGGGGAAAGATAGCCCAAAGAAATCCCAAAGAAATTCCAAAGAAAGCCCAAAGAAAGCCCAAAGGAAGCCCAAGGAAAGCCCAAAGAAAGCCCAAAGAAAGCCCAAAGAAATGGGAAAGAAAGCCCAAAGAAAGCCCAAAGAAAGGGGAAAGAAGCCCAAAGAAAGCCCAAATAAAGCCCAAAGAAAGCCCAGAGAAAGCCCATAGAAAGCCCAAAGAAAGCCCAAAGAAAGGCCAAAGAAAGCCCAAAGAAAGGGGAAAGAAAGCCCAAAGAAAGCCACAAGAAAGCCACAAGAAAGGGGAAAGAGCCCAAGAAAGGGGAAAGAAAGCCCAAAGAAAGCCCAAAGAAAGAGGAAAGAAAGCCCAAAGAAAGCCCAAAGAAAGGGGAAAGAAAGCCCAAAGAAAGCCCAAAGAAAGGGGAAAGAAAGCCCAACGAAAGCCCAAAGAAAGGGGAAAGAAAGCCCAAAGAAAGCCCAAAGAAAGCGCAAAGAAAGCCCCAAGAAAGGGGAAAGAAAGCCCAAAGAAAGGGGAAAGAAAGCCCAAAGAAATCCCAAAGAAATCCCAAAGAAAGCCCAAAGAAAGCCCAAAGAAAGCCCAAAGGAAGCCCAAGGAAAGCCCAAAGAAAGCCCAAAGAAAGCCCAAAAAAGGGGAAAGAAAGCCCAAAGAAAGCCCAAAGAAAGCCAAAAGAAAGCCCAAAGACAGCCCAAAAAAGCCCAAAGAAAGCCCAAAGAAAGGGGAAAGAAAGCGGAAAGAAAGCCCAAAGAAAGGGGAAAGAAAGCCCAAAGAAAGGGGAAAGAAAGCCCAAAGAAAGCCCAAAGAAAGCCCAAAGAAAGGAGAAAGAAAGCCCAAAGAAAGGGGAAAGAAAGGCCAAAGAAAGCGGAAAGAAAGCCCAAAGAGAGGGGAAAGAAAGCCCAAAGAAAGTGGAAAGAAAGCCCAAAGAAAGCCCAAAGAAAGCCCAAAGAAAGGGGAAAGAAATGCCAAAGAAAGGGGAAAGAAAGCCCAAAGAAAGCCCAAAGAAAGGGGAAAGAAGCCCAAAGAAAGCCCAAATAAAGCCCAAAGAAAGCCCAGAGAAAGCCCATAGAAAGCCCAAAGAAAGCCACAAGAAAGTGGAAAGAAAGCCCAAAGAAAGGGGAAAGAAAGGCCAAAGAAATCCCAAAGAAAGCCCAAAGAAAGCCCAAAGAAAGGGGAAAGAAAGCCCAAAGAAAGGGAAAATAAAGGAGAAAGAAATCCCAAAGAAAGCCCAAAGAAAGGGGAAAGAAAGCCCAAAGAAAGGGGAAAAAAAGCCCAAAGAAAGGGGAAAGAAAGCCCAAAGAAAGCCCAAAGAAAGCCCAAAGAAATCCCAAAGAAAGCCCAAAGAAAGCCCAAAGAAAGGGGAAAGAAAGGCCAAAGAAAGGGGAAAGAAAGCCCAAAGAAAGCCCAAAGAAAGGGGAAAGAAGCCCAAAGAAAGCCCAAATAAAGCCCAAAGAAAGCCCAGAGAAAGCCCAAAGAAAGCCCAAAGAAAGGCCAAAGAAAGCCCAAAGAAAGGGGAAAGAAAGCCCAAAGAAAGGGGAATGAAAGCCCAAAAAAAGCCCAAAGAAAGCCCAAGGAAAGCCCAAAGAAAGCCCAAAGAAAGCCCAAAGAAAGCCCAAACAAAGGGGAAAGAAAGCCCAAAGAAAGCCCAAGGAAAAGGGAAAGAAAGCCCAAAGAAAGCCCAAAGAAAGGGGAAAGAAAGCCCAAAGAAAGCCCAAAGAAAGGGGAAAGAAAGCCCAGAGAAAGCCCAAAGAAAGGGGAAAGAAAGCCCAAAGAAAGGGGAAAGAAAGCCCAAAGAAAGCCCAAAGAAAGAGGAAAGAAAGCCCAAAGAAAGGGGAAAGAAAGCACAAAGAAAGGGGAAAGAAAGCCCAAAGAAAGGGGAAAGAAAGCCCAAAGAAAGGGGAAAGAAAGCCCAAAGAAAGCCCAAAGAAAGGGGAAAGAAAGGCCAAAGAAAGGGGAAAGAAAGCCCAAAGAAAGCCCAAATAAAGCCCAAAGAAAGCCCAGAGAAAGCCCATAGAAAGCCCAAAGAAAGCCCAAAGAAAGGCCAAAGAAAGCCCAAAGAAAGGGGAAAGAAAGCCCAAAGAAAGGGGAATGAAAGCCCAAAGAAAGCCCAAAGAAAGCCACAAGAAAGGGGAAAGAAAGCCCAAAGAAAGGGGAAAGAAAGCCCAAAGAAATCCCAAAGAAATCCCAAAGAAAGCCCAAAGAAAGCCCAAAGAAAGCCCAAAGGAAGCCCAAGGAAAGCCCAAAGAAAGCCCAAAGAAAGCCCAAAGAAAGGGGAAAGAAAGCCCAAAGAAAGCCCAAAGAAAGCCCAAAGAAAGACCAAACACAGCCCAAAGAAAGCCCAAAGAAAGCCCAAAGAAAGGGGAAAGAAAGCCCAAGGAAAGGGGAAAGAAAGCCCAAAGAAAGGGGAAAGAAATCCCAAAGAAAGGGGAAAGAAAGCCAAAGAAAGGGGAAAGAAAGCCCAAAGAAAGGGGAAGGAAAGCCGAAAGAAAGCCCAAAGAATGCCCAAAGAAAGGGGAAAGAAAGCCCAAAGAAAGCACAAAGAAAGCCCAAAGAAAGCCCAAAGAAAGGGGAAAGAAAGCCCAAAGAAAGCCCAAAGAAAGGGGAAAGAAAGCCCAAAGAAAGGGGAAAGAAAGCCACCAGAAAGCCCAAAGAAAGATGAAAGAAAGCCCAAAGAAAGTGGAAAGAAAGCCCAAGGAAAGGGGAAAGAAAGCCCAAAGAAAGGGGAAAGAAAGCCCAAAGAAAGCCCAAAGAAAGCCCAAAGAAAGCCCAAAGAAAGCCCAAAGAAAGGGGAAAGAAAGCCCAAAGAAAGCCCAACGAAAGCCTAAAGAAAGGAGAAAGAAAGCCAAAAGAAAGCCCAAAAAAGGGGAAAGAAAGCCCAAAGAAAGCCCAAAGAAAGCCCATAGAAAGCGCAAAGAAAGGGGAAAGAAAGCCCAAAGAAAGCCCAAAGAAAGGGTAAAGAAAGCCCAAAGAAAGTCCAACCAAAGCCCAGAGAAAGCCCAAAGAAAGCCCAAAGAAAGCCCAAAGAATGCCCAAAGAAAGGGGAAAAAAAGCCCAAAGAAAGCACAAAGAAAGCCCAAAGAAAGCCCAAAGAAAGGGGAAAGAAAGCCCAAAGAAAGCCCAAAGAAAGGGGAAAGAAAGCCCAAAGAAAGGGGAAAGAAAGCCACCAGAAAGCCCAAAGAAAGATGAAAGAAAGCCCAAAGAAAGTGGAAAGAAAGACCAAGGAAAGGGGAAAGAAAGCCCAAAGAAAGGGGAAAGAAAGCCCAAAGAAAGAGGAAAGAAAGCCCAAAGAAAGGGGAAAGAAAGCCCAAAGAAAGCCCAAAGAAAGGGGAAAGAAAGCCCAAGGAAGCCCAAAGAAAGGAGAAAGAAGCCCAAAGAAAGCCCAAAGAAAGCACAAAGAAAGCCCAGAGAAAGCCCATAGAAAGCCCAAAGAAAGCCCAAAGAAAGCCCAAAGAAAGCCCAAAGAAAGGGGAAGAAAGCCCAAAGAAAGCCCAAAGAAAGCCCAAAGAAAGCCCAAAGAAAGGGGAAAGAAAGCCCAAAGAAAGGGGAAAGAAAGCCCAAAGAAAGCCCAAAGAAAGCCCCAAGAAAGGGGAAAGAATGCCCAAAGAAATGGGAAAGAAAGCCCAAAGAAAGCCCAAAGAAAGCCCAAAGGAAGCCCAAGGAAAGCCCAAAGAAAGCCCAAAGAAAACCCAAAGAAAGGGGAAAGAAAGCCAAAGGAAATCCCAAAGAAAGCCCAAAGAAAGCCCAAAGACAGCCCAAAGAAATCCCAAAGAAAGCCCAAAGAAAGGTGAAAGAAAGGGGAAAGAAAGCCCAAAGAAAGGGGAAAGAAAGCCCAAAGAAAGGGGAAAGAAATCCCAAAGAAAGGGGAAAGAAAGCCCAAACAAAGGGGAAGAAAGCCCAAAGAAAGGGGAAAGAAAGCCCAAAGAAATCCCAAAGAAAGCCCAAAGAAAGGGGGAAGAAAGCCCAAAGAAAGGGGAAAGAAAGCCCAAAGAAAGGGGAAAGAAAGCCCAAAGAAAGGGGAAAGAAAGCCCAAAGAAAGCCCAAGGAAAGCCCAAAGAAAGCCCAAAGAAAGGGGAAAGAAAGGCCAAAGAAAGGGGAAAGAAAGCCCAAAGAAAGCCCAAAGAAAGGGGAAAGAAGCCCAAAGAAAGCCCAAATAAAGCCCAAAGAAAGCCCAGAGAAAGCCCATAGAAAGCCCAAAGAAAGCCCAAAGAAAGGCCAAAGAAAGCCCCACGGAAGGGGAAAGAAAGCCCAAAGAAAGGGGAAAGATAGCCCAAAGAAATCCCAAAGAAATTCCAAAGAAAGCCCAAAGAAAGCCCAAAGGAAGCCCAAGGAAAGCCCAAAGAAAGCCCAAAGAAAGCCCAAAGAAATGGGAAAGAAAGCCCAAAGAAAGCCCAAAGAAAGGGGAAAGAAGCCCAAAGAAAGCCCAAATAAAGCCCAAAGAAAGCCCAGAGAAAGCCCATAGAAAGCCCAAAGAAAGCCCAAAGAAAGGCCAAAGAAAGCCCAAAGAAAGGGGAAAGAAAGCCCAAAGAAAGCCACAAGAAAGCCACAAGAAAGGGGAAAGAGCCCAAAGAAAGGGGAAAGAAAGCCCAAAGAAAGCCCAAAGAAAGAGGAAAGAAAGCCCAAAGAAAGCCCAATGAAAGCCCAAAGAAAGCCCAAAGAAAGGGGAAAGAAAGCCTAACGAAAGCCCAAAGAAAGGGGAAAGAAAGCCCAAAGAAAGCCCAAAGAAAGCGCAAAGAAAGCCCCAAGAAAGGGGAAAGAAAGCCCAAAGAAAGGGGAAAGAAAGCCCAAAGAAATCCCAAAGAAATCCCAAAGAAAGCCCAAAGAAAGCCCAAAGAAAGCCCAAAGGAAGCCCAAGGAAAGCCCAAAGAAAGCCCAAAGAAAGCCCAAAAAAGGGGAAAGAAAGCCCAAAGAAAGCACAAAGAAAGCCAAAAGAAAGCCCAAAGACAGCCCAAAAAAGCCCAAAGAAAGCCCAAAGAAAGGGGAAAGAAAGCGGAAAGAAAGCCCAAAGAAAGGGGAAAGAAAGCCCAAAGAAAGGGGAAAGAAAGCCCAAAGAAAGCCCAAAGAAAGCCCAAAGAAAGGAGAAAGAAAGCCCAAAGAAAGGGGAAAGAAAGGCCAAAGAAAGCGGAAAGAAAGCCCAAAGAGAGGGGAAAGAAAGCCCAAAGAAAGTGGAAAGAAAGCCCAAAGAAAGCCCAAAGAAAGCCCAAAGAAAGGGGAAAGAAATGCCAAAGAAAGGGGAAAGAAAGCCCAAAGAAAGCCCAAAGAAAGGGGAAAGAAGCCCAAAGAAAGCCCAAATAAAGCCCAAAGAAAGCCCAGAGAAAGCCCATAGAAAGCCCAAAGAAAGCCACAAGAAAGTGGAAAGAAAGCCCAAAGAAAGGGGAAAGAGAGGCCAAAGAAATCCCAAAGAAAGCCCAAAGAAAGCCCAAAGAAAGGGGAAAGAAAGCCCAAAGAAAGGGAAAATAAAGGAGAAAGAAATCCCAAAGAAAGCCCAAAGAAAGGGGAAAGAAAGCCCAAAGAAAGGGGAAAAAAAGCCCAAAGAAAGGGGAAAGAAAGCCCAAAGAAAGCCCAAAGAAAGCCCAAAGAAATCCCAAAGAAAGCCCAAAGAAAGCCCAAAGAAAGGGGAAAGAAAGGCCAAAGAAAGGGGAAAGAAAGCCCAAAGAAAGCCCAAAGAAAGGGGAAAGAAGCCCAAAGAAAGCCCAAATAAAGCCCAAAGAAAGCCCAGAGAAAGCCCAAAGAAAGCCCAAAGAAAGGCCAAAGAAAGCCCAAAGAAAGGGGAAAGAAAGCCCAAAGAAAGGGGAATGAAAGCCCAAAAAAAGCCCAAAGAAAGCCCAAGGAAAGCCCAAAGAAAGCCCAAAGAAAGCCCAAAGAAAGCCCAAACAAAGGGGAAAGAAAGCCCAAAGAAAGCCCAAGGAAAAGGGAAAGAAAGCCCAAAGAAAGCCCAAAGAAAGGGGAAAGAAAGCCCAAAGAAAGCCCAAAGAAAGGGGAAAGAAAGCCCAGAGAAAGCCCAAAGAAAGGGGAAAGAAAGCCCAAAGAAAGGGGAAAGAAAGCCCAAAGAAAGCCCAAAGAAAGAGGAAAGAAAGCCCAAAGAAAGGGGAAAGAAAGCACAAAGAAAGGGGAAAGAAAGCCCAAAGAAAGGGGAAAGAAAGCCCAAAGAAAGGGGAAAGAAAGCCCAAAGAAAGCCCAAAGAAAGGGGAAAGAAAGGCCAAAGAAAGGGGAAAGAAAGCCCAAAGAAAGCCCAAATAAAGCCCAAAGAAAGCCCAGAGAAAGCCCATAGAAAGCCCAAAGAAAGCCCAAAGAAAGGCCAAAGAAAGCCCAAAGAAAGGGGAAAGAAAGCCCAAAGAAAGGGGAATGAAAGCCCAAAGAAAGCCCAAAGAAAGCCACAAGAAAGGGGAAAGAAAGCCCAAAGAAAGGGGAAAGAAAGCCCAAAGAAATCCCAAAGAAATCCCAAAGAAAGCCCAAAGAAAGCCCAAAGAAAGCCCAAAGGAAGCCCAAGGAAAGCCCAAAGAAAGCCCAAAGAAAGCCCAAAGAAAGGGGAAAGAAAGCCCAAAGAAAGCCCAAAGAAAGCCCAAAGAAAGACCAAACACAGCCCAAAGAAAGCCCAAAGAAAGCCCAAAGAAAGGGGAAAGAAAGCCCAAGGAAAGGGGAAAGAAAGCCCAAAGAAAGGGGAAAGAAATCCCAAAGAAAGGGGAAAGAAAGCCAAAGAAAGGGGAAAGAAAGCCCAAAGAAAGGGGAAGGAAAGCCGAAAGAAAGGCCAAAGAAAGCCCAAAGAAAGCAGAATGAAAGGGAAAGAAAGCCCAAAGAAAGGGGAAAGAAAGCCCAAAGAAAGGGGAAAGAAAGCCCAAAGAAAGGGGAAAGAAAGCCCAAAGAAAGCCCAAAGAAAGCCAAAAGAAAGGGGAAAGAAAGCCCAAAGAAAGGGGAAAGAAAGGGGAAGATAGCCCAAAGAAAGCCCAAAGAAAGGGGAAAGAAAGCCCAAAAAAAGTCCAAAGAAAGGGGAAAGAAAGGCCAAAGAAAGCCCAAAGAAAGGGGAAAGAAAGCCCAAAGAAAGCCCAACGAAAGCCTAGAGAAAGGAGAAAGAAAGCCAAAAGAAAGCCCAAAAAAGGGGAAAGAAAGCCCAAAGAAAGCCCAAAGAAAGCCCAAAGAAAGCCCAAAGAAAGGGGAAAGAAAGCCCAAAGAAAGCCCAAAGAAAGGGTAAAGAAAGCCCAAAGAAAGTCCAAACAAAGCCCAGAGAAAGCCCAAAGAAAGCCCAAAGAAAGGGGAAAGAAAGCCCAAAGAAAGGGGAAAGAAAGCCCAAGGAAAGCCGAAAGAAAGCCCAAAGAAAGCCCAAAGTAAGCCCAAAGGAAGCTCAAAGAAAGCCCAAAGAAAGCCCAAAGAAAGGGGAAAGAAAGCCCAAAGAAAGCCCAAAGAATGCCCAAAGAAAGGGGAAAGAAAGCCCAAAGAAAGCACAAAGAAAGCCCAAAGAAAGCCCAAAGAAAGCCCAAAGAAAGGGGAAAGAAAGCCCAAAGAAAGGGGAAAGAAAGCCACCAGAAAGCCCAAAGAAAGATGAAAGAAAGCCCAAAGAAAGTGGAAAGAAAGCCCAAGGAAAGGGGAAAGAAAGCCCAAAGAAAGGGGAAAGAAAGCCCAAAGAAAGAGGAAAGAAAGCCCAAAGAAAGGGGAAAGAAAGCCCAAAGAAAGCCCAAAGAAAGGGGAAAGAAAGCCCAAAGAAAGCCCAAAGAAAGGAGAAAGAAGCCCAAAGAAAGCCCAAAGAAAGCACAAAGAAAGCCCAGAGAAAGCCCATAGAAAGCCCAAAGAAAGCCCAAAGAAAGCCCAAAGAAAGCCCAAAGAAAGGGGAAGAAAAGCCCAAAGAAAGCCCAAAGAAAGCCCAAAGAAAGCCCAAAGAAAGGGGAAAGAAAGCCCAAAGAAAGGGGAAAGAAAGCCCAAAGAAAGCCCAAAGAAAGCCCCAAGAAAGGGGAAAGAAAGCCCAAAGAAAGGGGAAAGAAAGCCCAAAGAAAGCCCAAAGAAAGCCCAAAGAAAGCCCAAAGGAAGCCCAAGGAAAGCCCAAAGAAAGCCCAAAGAAAACCCAAAGAAAGGGGAAAGAAAGCCAAAGGAAATCCCAAAGAAAGCCCAAAGAAAGCCCAAAGACAGCCCAAAGAAATCCCAAAGAAAGCCCAAAGAAAGGTGAAAGAAAGGGGAAAGAAAGCCCAAAGAAAGGGGAAAGAAAGCCCAAAGAAAGGGGAAAGAAATCCCAAAGAAAGGGGAAAGAAATCCCAAACAAAGGGGAAGAAAGCCCAAAGAAAGGGGAAAGAAAGCCCAAAGAAATCCCAAAGAAAGCCCAAAGAAAGGGGGAAGAAAGCCCAAAGAAAGGGGAAAGAAAGCCCAAAGAAAGGGGAAAGAAAGCCCAAAGAAAGGGGAAAGAAAGCCCAAAGAAAGCCCAAAGAAAGCCCAAAGAAAGCCCAAAGAAAGGGGAAAGAAAGGCCAAAGAAAGGGGCAAGAAAGCCCAAAGAAAGCCCAAAGAAAGGGGAAAGAAGCCCAAAGAAAGCCCAAATAAAGCCCAAAGAAAGCCCAGAGAAAGCCCATAGAAAGCCCAAAGAAAGCCCAAAGAAAGGCCAAAGAAAGCCCCACGGAAGGGGAAAGAAAGCCCAAAGAAAGGGGAAAGATAGCCCAAAGAAATCCCAAAGAAATTCCAAAGAAAGCCCAAAGAAAGCCCAAAGGAAGCCCAAGGAAAGCCCAAAGAAAGCCCAAAGAAAGCCCAAAGAAAGGGGAAAGAAAGGCTAAAGAAAGCCCAAAGAAAGGGGAAAGAAGCCCAAAGAAAGCCCAAATAAAGCCCAAAGAAAGCCCAGAGAAAGCCCATAGAAAGCCCAAAGAAAGCCCAAAGAAAGGCCAAAGAAAGCCGAAAGAAAGGGGAAAGAAAGCCCAAAGAAAGCCACAAGAAAGCCACAAGAAAGGGGAAAGAGCCCAAAGAAAGGGGAAAGAAAGCCCAAAGAAAGGGGAAAGAAAGCCCAAAGAAAGCCCAAAGAATGCCCAAAGAAAGGGGAAAGAAAGCCCAAAGAAAGCCCAAAGAAAGGGGAAAGAAAGCCCAACGAAAGCCCAAAGAAAGGGGAAAGAAAGCCCAAAGAAAGCCCAAAGAAAGCGCAAAGAAAGCCCCAAGAAAGGGGAAAGAAAGCCCAAAGAAAGGGGAAGGAAAGCCCAAAGAAATCCCAAAGAAATCCCAAAGAAAGCCCAAAGAAAGCCCAAAGAAAGCCCAAAGGAAGCCCAAGGAAAGCCCAAAGAAAGCCCAAAGAAAGCCCAAAAAAGGGGAAAGAAAGCCCAAAGAAAGCCCAAAGAAAGCCAAAAGAAAGCCCAAAGACAGCCCAAAGAAAGCCCAAAGAAAGCCCAAAGAAAGGGGAAAGAAAGCGGAAAGAAAGCCCAAAGAAAGGGGAAAGAAAGCCCAAAGAAAGGGGAAAGAAATCCCAAAGAAAGGGGAAAGAAATCCCAAACAAAGGGGAAGAAAGCCCAAAGAAAGGGGAAAGAAAGCCCAAAGAAATCCCAAAGAAAGCCCAAAGAAAGGGGGAAGAAAGCCCAAAGAAAGGGGAAAGAAAGCCCAAAGAAAGGGGAAAGAAAGCCCAAAGAAAGGGGAAAGAAAGCCCAAAGAAAGCCCAAGGAAAGCCCAAAGAAAGCCCAAAGAAAGGGGAAAGAAAGGCCAAAGAAAGGGGAAAGAAAGCCCAAAGAAAGCCCAAAGAAAGGGGAAAGAAGCCCAAAGAAAGCCCAAATAAAGCCCAAAGAAAGCCCAGAGAAAGCCCATAGAAAGCCCAAAGAAAGCCCAAAGAAAGGCCAAAGAAAGCCCCACGGAAGGGGAAAGAAAGCCCAAAGAAAGGGGAAAGATAGCCCAAAGAAATCCCAAAGAAATTCCAAAGAAAGCCCAAAGAAAGCCCAAAGGAAGCCCAAGGAAAGCCCAAAGAAAGCCCAAAGAAAGCCCAAAGAAATGGGAAAGAAAGCCCAAAGAAAGCCCAAAGAAAGGGGAAAGAAGCCCAAAGAAAGCCCAAATAAAGCCCAAAGAAAGCCCAGAGAAAGCCCATAGAAAGCCCAAAGAAAGCCCAAAGAAAGGCCAAAGAAAGCCCAAAGAAAGGGGAAAGAAAGCCCAAAGAAAGCCACAAGAAAGCCACAAGAAAGGGGAAAGAGCCCAAAGAAAGGGGAAAGAAAGCCCAAAGAAAGCCCAAAGAAAGAGGAAAGAAAGCCCAAAGAAAGCCCAATGAAAGCCCAAAGAAAGCCCAAAGAAAGGGGAAAGAAAGCCTAACGAAAGCCCAAAGAAAGGGGAAAGAAAGCCCAAAGAAAGCCCAAAGAAAGCGCAAAGAAAGCCCCAAGAAAGGGGAAAGAAAGCCCAAAGAAAGGGGAAAGAAAGCCCAAAGAAATCCCAAAGAAATCCCAAAGAAAGCCCAAAGAAAGCCCAAAGAAAGCCCAAAGGAAGCCCAAGGAAAGCCCAAAGAAAGCCCAAAGAAAGCCCAAAAAAGGGGAAAGAAAGCCCAAAGAAAGCACAAAGAAAGCCAAAAGAAAGCCCAAAGACAGCCCAAAAAAGCCCAAAGAAAGCCCAAAGAAAGGGGAAAGAAAGCGGAAAGAAAGCCCAAAGAAAGGGGAAAGAAAGCCCAAAGAAAGGGGAAAGAAAGCCCAAAGAAAGCCCAAAGAAAGCCCAAAGAAAGGAGAAAGAAAGCCCAAAGAAAGGGGAAAGAAAGGCCAAAGAAAGCGGAAAGAAAGCCCAAAGAGAGGGGAAAGAAAGCCCAAAGAAAGTGGAAAGAAAGCCCAAAGAAAGCCCAAAGAAAGCCCAAAGAAAGGGGAAAGAAATGCCAAAGAAAGGGGAAAGAAAGCCCAAAGAAAGCCCAAAGAAAGGGGAAAGAAGCCCAAAGAAAGCCCAAATAAAGCCCAAAGAAAGCCCAGAGAAAGCCCATAGAAAGCCCAAAGAAAGCCACAAGAAAGTGGAAAGAAAGCCCAAAGAAAGGGGAAAGAGAGGCCAAAGAAATCCCAAAGAAAGCCCAAAGAAAGCCCAAAGAAAGGGGAAAGAAAGCCCAAAGAAAGGGAAAATAAAGGAGAAAGAAATCCCAAAGAAAGCCCAAAGAAAGGGGAAAGAAAGCCCAAAGAAAGGGGAAAAAAAGCCCAAAGAAAGGGGAAAGAAAGCCCAAAGAAAGCCCAAAGAAAGCCCAAAGAAATCCCAAAGAAAGCCCAAAGAAAGCCCAAAGAAAGGGGAAAGAAAGGCCAAAGAAAGGGGAAAGAAAGCCCAAAGAAAGCCCAAAGAAAGGGGAAAGAAGCCCAAAGAAAGCCCAAATAAAGCCCAAAGAAAGCCCAGAGAAAGCCCAAAGAAAGCCCAAAGAAAGGCCAAAGAAAGCCCAAAGAAAGGGGAAAGAAAGCCCAAAGAAAGGGGAATGAAAGCCCAAAAAAAGCCCAAAGAAAGCCCAAGGAAAGCCCAAAGAAAGCCCAAAGAAAGCCCAAAGAAAGCCCAAACAAAGGGGAAAGAAAGCCCAAAGAAAGCCCAAGGAAAAGGGAAAGAAAGCCCAAAGAAAGCCCAAAGAAAGGGGAAAGAAAGCCCAAAGAAAGCCCAAAGAAAGGGGAAAGAAAGCCCAGAGAAAGCCCAAAGAAAGGGGAAAGAAAGCCCAAAGAAAGGGGAAAGAAAGCCCAAAGAAAGCCCAAAGAAAGAGGAAAGAAAGCCCAAAGAAAGGGGAAAGAAAGCACAAAGAAAGGGGAAAGAAAGCCCAAAGAAAGGGGAAAGAAAGCCCAAAGAAAGGGGAAAGAAAGCCCAAAGAAAGCCCAAAGAAAGGGGAAAGAAAGGCCAAAGAAAGGGGAAAGAAAGCCCAAAGAAAGCCCAAATAAAGCCCAAAGAAAGCCCAGAGAAAGCCCATAGAAAGCCCAAAGAAAGCCCAAAGAAAGGCCAAAGAAAGCCCAAAGAAAGGGGAAAGAAAGCCCAAAGAAAGGGGAATGAAAGCCCAAAGAAAGCCCAAAGAAAGCCACAAGAAAGGGGAAAGAAAGCCCAAAGAAAGGGGAAAGAAAGCCCAAAGAAATCCCAAAGAAATCCCAAAGAAAGCCCAAAGAAAGCCCAAAGAAAGCCCAAAGGAAGCCCAAGGAAAGCCCAAAGAAAGCCCAAAGAAAGCCCAAAGAAAGGGGAAAGAAAGCCCAAAGAAAGCCCAAAGAAAGCCCAAAGAAAGACCAAACACAGCCCAAAGAAAGCCCAAAGAAAGCCCAAAGAAAGGGGAAAGAAAGCCCAAGGAAAGGGGAAAGAAAGCCCAAAGAAAGGGGAAAGAAATCCCAAAGAAAGGGGAAAGAAAGCCAAAGAAAGGGGAAAGAAAGCCCAAAGAAAGGGGAAGGAAAGCCGAAAGAAAGGCCAAAGAAAGCCCAAAGAAAGCAGAATGAAAGGGAAAGAAAGCCCAAAGAAAGGGGAAAGAAAGCCCAAAGAAAGGGGAAAGAAAGCCCAAAGAAAGGGGAAAGAAAGCCCAAAGAAAGCCCAAAGAAAGCCAAAAGAAAGGGGAAAGAAAGCCCAAAGAAAGGGGAAAGAAAGGGGAAGATAGCCCAAAGAAAGCCCAAAGAAAGGGGAAAGAAAGCCCAAAAAAAGTCCAAAGAAAGGGGAAAGAAAGGCCAAAGAAAGCCCAAAGAAAGGGGAAAGAAAGCCCAAAGAAAGCCCAACGAAAGCCTAGAGAAAGGAGAAAGAAAGCCAAAAGAAAGCCCAAAAAAGGGGAAAGAAAGCCCAAAGAAAGCCCAAAGAAAGCCCAAAGAAAGCCAAAGAAAGCCCAAAGAAAGGGGAAAGAAAGCCCAAAGAAAGCCCAAAGAAAGGGTAAAGAAAGCCCAAAGAAAGTCCAAACAAAGCCCAGAGAAAGCCCAAAGAAAGCCCAAAGAAAGGGGAAAGAAAGCCCAAAGAAAGGGGAAAGAAAGCCCAAGGAAAGCCGAAAGAAAGCCCAAAGAAAGCCCAAAGTAACCCCAAAGGAAGCTCAAAGAAAGCCCAAAGAAAGCCCAAAGAAAGGGGAAAGAAAGCCCAAAGAAAGCCCAAAGAATGCCCAAAGAAAGGGGAAAGAAAGCCCAAAGAAAGCACAAAGAAAGCCCAAAGAAAGCCCAAAGAAAGCCCAAAGAAAGGGGAAAGAAAGCCCAAAGAAAGGGGAAAGAAAGCCACCAGAAAGCCCAAAGAAAGATGAAAGAAAGCCCAAAGAAAGTGGAAAGAAAGCCCAAGGAAAGGGGAAAGAAAGCCCAAAGAAAGGGGAAAGAAAGCCCAAAGAAAGAGGAAAGAAAGCCCAAAGAAAGGGGAAAGAAAGCCCAAAGAAAGCCCAAAGAAAGGGGAAAGAAAGCCCAAAGAAAGCCCAAAGAAAGGAGAAAGAAGCCCAAAGAAAGCCCAAAGAAAGCACAAAGAAAGCCCAGAGAAAGCCCATAGAAAGCCCAAAGAAAGCCCAAAGAAAGCCCAAAGAAAGCCCAAAGAAAGGGGAAGAAAAGCCCAAAGAAAGCCCAAAGAAAGCCCAAAGAAAGCCCAAAGAAAGGGGAAAGAAAGCCCAAAGAAAGGGGAAAGAAAGCCCAAAGAAAGCCCAAAGAAAGCCCCAAGAAAGGGGAAAGAAAGCCCAAAGAAAGGGGAAAGAAAGCCCAAAGAAAGCCCAAAGAAAGCCCAAAGAAAGCCCAAAGGAAGCCCAAGGAAAGCCCAAAGAAAGCCCAAAGAAAACCCAAAGAAAGGGGAAAGAAAGCCAAAGGAAATCCCAAAGAAAGCCCAAAGAAAGCCCAATGACAGCCCAAAGAAATCCCAAAGAAAGCCCAAAGAAAGGTGAAAGAAAGGGGAAAGAAAGCCCAAAGAAAGGGGAAAGAAAGCCCAAAGAAAGGGGAAAGAAATCCCAAAGAAAGGGGAAAGAAATCCCAAACAAAGGGGAAGAAAGCCCAAAGAAAGGGGAAAGAAAGCCCAAAGAAATCCCAAAGAAAGCCCAAAGAAAGGGGGAAGAAAGCCCAAAGAAAGGGGAAAGAAAGCCCAAAGAAAGGGGAAAGAAAGCCCAAAGAAAGGGGAAAGAAAGCCCAAAGAAAGCCCAAAGAAAGCCCAAAGAAAGCCCAAAGAAAGGGGAAAGAAAGGCCAAAGAAAGGGGCAAGAAAGCCCAAAGAAAGCCCAAAGAAAGGGGAAAGAAGCCCAAAGAAAGCCCAAATAAAGCCCAAAGAAAGCCCAGAGAAAGCCCATAGAAAGCCCAAAGAAAGCCCAAAGAAAGGCCAAAGAAAGCCCCACGGAAGGGGAAAGAAAGCCCAAAGAAAGGGGAAAGATAGCCCAAAGAAATCCCAAAGAAATTCCAAAGAAAGCCCAAAGAAAGCCCAAAGGAAGCCCAAGGAAAGCCCAAAGAAAGCCCAAAGAAAGCCCAAAGAAAGGGGAAAGAAAGGCTAAAGAAAGCCCAAAGAAAGGGGAAAGAAGCCCAAAGAAAGCCCAAATAAAGCCCAAAGAAAGCCCAGAGAAAGCCCATAGAAAGCCCAAAGAAAGCCCAAAGAAAGGCCAAAGAAAGCCGAAAGAAAGGGGAAAGAAAGCCCAAAGAAAGCCACAAGAAAGCCACAAGAAAGGGGAAAGAGCCCAAAGAAAGGGGAAAGAAAGCCCAAAGAAAGCCCAAAGAAAGAGGAAAGAAAGCCCAAAGAAAGCCCAAAGAAAGGGGAAAGAAAGCCCAAAGAAAGCCCAAAGAAAGGGGAAAGAAAGCCCAACGAAAGCCCAAAGAAAGGGGAAAGAAAGCCCAAAGAAAGCCCAAAGAAAGCGCAAAGAAAGCCCCAAGAAAGGGGAAAGAAAGCCCAAAGAAAGGGGAAGGAAAGCCCAAAGAAATCCCAAAGAAATCCCAAAGAAAGCCCAAAGAAAGCCCAAAGAAAGCCCAAAGGAAGCCCAAGGAAAGCCCAAAGAAAGCCCAAAGAAAGCCCAAAAAAGGGGAAAGAAAGCCCAAAGAAAGCCCAAAGAAAGCCAAAAGAAAGCCCAAAGACAGCCCAAAGAAAGCCCAAAGAAAGCCCAAAGAAAGGGGAAAGAAAGCGGAAAGAAAGCCCAAAGAAAGGGGAAAGAAAGCCCAAAGAAAGGGGAAAGAAAGCCCAAAGAAAGCCCAAAGAAAGCCCAAAGAAAGGAGAAAGAAAGCCCAAAGAAAGGGGAAAGAAAGGCCAAAGAAAGCGGAAAGAAAGCCCAAAGAGAGGGGAAAGAAAGCCCAAAGAAAGTGGAAAGAAAGCCCAAAGAAAGCCCAAAGAAAGCCCAAAGAAAGGGGAAAGAAATGTCAAAGAAAGGGGAAAGAAAGGCCAAAGAAAGCCCAAAGAAAGGGGAAAGAAGCCCAAAGAAAGCCCAAATAAAGCCCAAAGAAAGCCCAGAGAAAGCCCATAGAAAGCCCAAAGAAAGCCACAAGAAAGGGGAAAGAAAGCCCAAAGAAAGGGGAAAGAGAGGCCAAAGAAATCCCAAAGAAAGCCCAAAGAAAGCCCAAAGAAAGGGGAAAGAAAGCCCAAAGAAAGGGAAAATAAAGGAGAAAGAAAGCCCAAAGAAAGCCCAAAGAAAGGGGAAAGAAAGCCCAAAGAAAGTGGAAAAAAAGCCCAAAGAAAGGGGAAAGAAAGCCCAAAGAAAGCCCAAAGAAAGCCCAAAGAAATCCCAAAGAAAGCCCAAAGAAAGCCCAAAGAAAGGGGAAAGAAAGCCCAAAGAAAGGGGAAAGAAAGCCCAAAGAAAGCCCAAAGAAAGACCAAACACAGCCCAAAGAAAGCCCAAATAAAGCCCAAAGAAAGCCCAGAGAAAGCCCATAGAAAGCCCAAAGAAAGCCCAAAGAAAGGCCAAAGAAAGCCCAAAGAAAGGGGAAAGAAAGCCCAAAGAAAGCCACAAGAAAGCCACAAGAAAGGGGAAAGAAAGCCCAAAGAAACGGGAAAGAAAGCCCAAAAAAAGCCCAAAGAAAGCCCAAGGAAAGCCCAAAGAAAGCCCAAAGAAAGCCCAAAGAAAGCCCAAACAAAGGGGAAAGAAAGCCCAAAGAAAGCCCAAGGAAAAGGGAAAGAAAGCCCAAAGAAAGCCCAAAGAAAGGGGAAAGAAAGCCCAAAGAAAGCCCAAAGAAAGGGGAAAGAAAGCCCAAAGAAAGCCCAAAGAAAGGGGAAAGAAAGCCCAAAGAAAGGGGAAAGAAAGCCCAAAGAAAGCCCAAAGAAAGAGGAAAGAAAGCCCAAAGAAAGGGGAAAGAAAGCACAAAGAAAGGGGAAAGAAAGCCCAAAGAAACGGGAAAGAAAGCCCAAAGAAAGGGGAAAGAAAGCACAAAGAAAGCCCAAAGAAAGGGGAAAGAAAGGCCAAAGAAAGGGGAAAGAAAGCCCAAAGAAAGCCCAAATAAAGCCCAAAGAAAGCCCAGAGAAAGCCCATAGAAAGCCCAAAGAAAGCCCAAAGAAAGGCCAAAGAAAGCCCAAAGAAAGGGGAAAGAAAGCCCAAAGAAAGGGGAATGAAAGCCCAAAGAAAGCCCAAAGAAAGCCACAAGAAAGGGGAAAGAAAGCCCAAAGAAAGGGGAAAGAAAGCCCAAAGAAATCCCAAAGAAAGCCCAAAGAAAGCCCAAGGAAAGGGGAAAGAAAGCCCAAAGAAAGCCCAAAGAAAGGGGAAAGAAAGCCCAAAGAAAGGGAAAATAAAGGAGAAAGAAAGCCCAAAGAAAGCCCAAAGAAAGGGGAAAGAAAGCCCAAAGAAAGGGGAAAGAAAGCCCAAAGAAAGGGGAAAGAAAGCCCAAAGAAAGCCAAAAGAAAGCCCAAAGAAAGCCCAAAGAAAGCCCAAAGAAAGGGGAAAGAAAGGCCAAAGAATGGGGAAAGAAAGCCCAAAGAAAGGCCAAAGAAAGGGGAAAGAAGCTCAAAGAAAGCCCAAATAAAGCCCAAAGAAAGCCCAGAGAAAGCCCATAGAAAGCCCAAAGAAAGTCCAAAGAAAGGCCAAAGAAAGCCCAAAGAAAGGGGAAAGAAAGCCCAAAGAAAGCCCAAAGAAAGCCACAAGAAAGGGGAAAGAAAGCCCAAAGAAAGGGGAAAGAAAGCCCAAAGAAATCCCAAAGAAATCCCAAAGAAAGCCCAAAGAAAGCCCAAAGAAAGGGGAAAGAAAGCCCAAAGAAAGGGGAAAGAAAGCCCAAAGAAAGCCCAAAGAAAGGGGAAAGAAAGCCCAAAGAAAGGGGAAAGAAAGCCCAAAGAAAAGGGAAAGAAAGCCCAAAGAAATGGTAGAGAAAGCCCAAAGAAAGCCCAAAGAAAGGGGAAAGTAAGCACTAAGAAAGGGGAAAGAAATCCCAAAGAAAGGGCAAAGACAGCCCAAAGAAATGGCAAAGAAAGCCCAAAGAAAGGGCAAAGAAAGCCCAAAGAAAGGGGAAAGAAAGCCCTAAGAAACCCCCAAGAAAGGGGAAAGAAAGCCCAAAGAAAGGGGAAAGAAAGCCCAAAGAAATCCCAAAGAAATCCCAAAGAAAGCCCAAAGAAAGCCCAAAGAAAGCCCAAAGGAAGCCCAAGGAAACCCCAAAGAAAGGGGAAAGAAAGGGTTAAGAAAGCCCAAAGAAAGGGGAAAGAAAGCCCAAAGAAAGCCAAAAGACAGCCCAAAGAAAGCCCAAAGAAAGCCCAAATAAAGGGGAAAGAAAGGGGAAAGAAAGCCCAAAGAAAGGGGAAAGAAAGCCCAAAGAAAGGGGAAAGAAATCCCAAAGAAAGGGGAAAGAAAGCCCAAAGAAAGGGGAAAGAAAGCCCAAAGAAAGGGGAAAGAAAGCCCAAAGAAAGGGGAAAGAAAGCCCAAAGAAAGGGGAAAGAAAGCCCAAAGAAAGGGGAAAGAAAGCCCAAAGAAAGCCGAAAGAAAGCCCAAAGAAAGCCCAAAGAAAGGGGAAAGAAAGCCCAAAGAAAGGCCAAAAAAAGCCCAAAGAAAGCCCAAGGAAAGCCCAAAGAAAGCCCAAAGAAAGCCCAAAGAAAGCCCAAAGAAAGCCCAAACAAAGGGGAAAGAAAGCCCAAAGAAAGCCCAAGGAAAAGGGAAAGAAAGCCCAAAGAAAGCCCAAAGAAAGGGGAAAGAAAGCCCAAAGAAAGCCCAAAGAAAGGGGAAAGAAAGCCCAAAGAAAGCCCAAAGAAAGGGGAAAGAAATCCCAAAGAAAGGGGAAAGAAAGCCCAAAGAAAGCCCAAAGAAAGAGGAAAGAAAGCCCAAAGAAAGGGGAAATAAAGCACAAAGAAAGGGGAAAGAAAGCCCAAAGAAAGGGGAAAGAAAGCCCAAAGAAAGGGGAAAGAAAGCCCAAAGAAAGCCCAAAGAAAGGGGAAAGAAAGGCCAAAGAAAGGGGAAAGAAAGCCCAAAGAAAGCCCAAATAAAGCCCAAAGAAAGCCCAGAGAAAGCCCATAGAAAGCCCAAAGAAAGCCCAAAGAAAGGCCAAAGAAAGCCCAAAGAAAGGGGAAAGAAAGCCCAAAGAAAGGGGAAAGAAAGCCCAAAGAAAGCCCAAAGAAAGCCACAAGAAAGGGGAAAGAAAGCCCAAAGAAAGGGGAAAGAAAGCCCAAAGAAAGGGGAAAGAAAGCCCAAAGAAAGCCCAAATAAAGCCCAAAGAAAGCCCAGAGAAAGCCCATAGAAAGCCCAAAGAAAGCCCAAAGAAAGGCCAAAGAAAGCCCAAAGAAAGGGGAAAGAAAGCCCAAAGAAAGGGGAAAGAAAGCCCAAAGAAAGCCCAAAGAAAGCCACAAGAAAGGGGAAAGAAAGCCCAAAGAAAGGGGAAAGAAAGCCCAAGGAAATTTCAAAGAAAGCCCAAAGAAAGCCCAAGGAAAGGGGAAAGAAAGCCCAAAGAAAGCCCAAAGAAAGGGGAAAGAAAGCCCAAAGAAAGGGAAAATAAAGGAGAAAGAAGGCCCAAAGAAAGCCCAAAGAAAGGGGAAAGAAAGCCCAAAGAAAGGGGAAAGAAAGCCCAAAGAAAGGGGAAAGAAAGCCCAAAGAAAGCCCAAAGAAAGGAGAAAGAAGCCCAAAGAAAGGGGAAAGAAAGCCCAAAAAAAGGGGAAAGAAAGCCCAAAGAAAGAGAAAGAAAGCCCAAAGAAAGCCCAAAGAAAGGGGAAAGTAAGCCCTTAGAAAGGGCAAAGAAAGCCCAAATAAAGGGCAAAGAAAGCCCAAAGAAAGGGCAAAGAAAGCCAAAAGAAAGGGGAAAGAAAGCCCAAACAAAGGGGAAAGAAAGCCCAAAGAATCCCCAAAGAAATCCCAAAGAAAGCCCAAAGAAAGCCCAAAGAAAGCCCAAAGGAAGCCCAAGGAAAGCCCAAAGAAAGCCCAAAGAAAGCCCAAAGAAAGGGGAAAGAAAGCCCAAAGAAAGCCCAAAGAAAGCCCAAAGAAAGACCAAACACAGCCCAAAGAAAGCCCAAGGAAAGGGGAAAGAAAGCCCAAAGAAAGGGGAAAGAAAGCCCAAAGAAAGGGGAAAGAAATACCAAAGAAAGGGGAAAGAAAGCCAAAGAAAGGGGAAAGAAAGCCCAAAGAAAGGGGAAGGAAAGCCGAAAGAAAGGCGAAAGAAAGCCCAAAGAAAGCAGAATGAAAGGGAAAGAAAGCCCAAAGAAAGACCAAACACAGCCCAAAGAAAGCCCAAAGAAAGCCCAAAGAAAGGGGAAAGAAAGCCCAAAGAAAGGGGAAAGAAAGCCCAAAGAAAGGGGAAAGAAATCCCAAAGAAAGGGGAAAGAAAGCCAAAGAAAGGGGAAAGAAAGCCCAAAGAAAGGGGAAGGAAAGCCGAAAGAAAGGCCAAAGAAAGCCCAAAGAAAGCAGAATGAAAGGGAAAGAAAGCCCAAAGAAAGGGGAAAGAAAGCCCAAAGAAAGGGGAAAGAAAGCCCAAAGAAAGGGGAAAGAAAGCCCAAAGAAAGCCCAAAGAAAGCCCAAAGAAAGGGGAAAGAAAGCCCAAAGAAAGGGGAAAGAAAGGGGAAGATAGCGCAAAGAAAGCCCAAAGAAAGGGGAAAGAAAGCCCAAAGAAAGTCCAAAGAAAGGGGAAAGAAAGGCCAAAGAAAGCCCAAAGAAAGGGGAAAGAAAGCCCAAAGAAAGCCCAACGAAAGCCTAAAGAAAGGAGAAAGAAAGCCAAAAGAAAGCCCAAAGAAAGGGGAAAGAAAGAACAAAGAAAGCCCAAAGAAAGCCCAAAGAAAGGGGAAAGAAAGCCCAAAGAAAGCCCAAAGAAAGGGTAAAGAAAGCCCAAAGAAAGGGGAAAGAAAGCCCAAAGAAAGCCCAAAGAAAGGGTAAAGAAAGCCCAAAGAAAGTCCAAACAAAGCCCAAAGAAAGCCCAAAGAAAGCCCAAAGAAAGGGGAAAGAAAGCCCAAAGAAAGGGGAAAGAAAGCCCAAAGAAAGCCGAAAGAAAGCCCAAAGAAAGCCCAAAGTAAGCCCAAAGGAAGCTCAAAGAAAGCCCAAAGAAAGCCCAAAGAAAGGGGAAAGAAAGCCCAAAGAATGCCCAAAGAAAGGGGAAAGAAAGCCCAAAGAAAGCACAAAGAAAGCCCAAAGAAAGCCCAAAGAAAGGGGAAAGAAAGCCCAAAGAAAGCCCAAGGAAAGCGGAAAGAAAGCCCAAAGAAAGGGGAAAGAAAGCCACCAGAAAGCCCAAAGAAAGATGAAAGAAAGCCCAAATAAAGTGGAAAGAAAGCCCACGGAAAGGGGAAAGAAAGCCCAAAGAAAGGGGAAAGAAAGCCCAAAGAAAGGGGAAAGAAAGCCCAAAGAAAGGGGAAAGAAAGCCCAAAGAAAGCCCAAGGAAAGCCCAAAGAAAGGGGAAAGAAAGCCCAAAGAAAGCCCAAAGAAAGGAGAAAGAAGTCCAAAGAAAGCCCAAAGAATGCCCAAAGAAAGCCCAGAGAAAGCCCATAGAAAGCCCAAAAAAGCCCAAAGAAAGCCCAAAGAAATGGGAAGGAAAGCCCAAAGAAAGCCCAAAGAAAGCCCAAATAAAGCCCAAAGAAAGGGGAAAGAAAGCCCAAAGAAAGGGGAAAGAAAGCCCAAAGAAAGCCCAAAGAAAGCCCCAAGAAAGGGGAAAGAAAGCCCAAAGAAAGGGGAAAGAAAGCCCAAAGAAAGCCCAAAGAAAGGGGAAAGAAAGGCCAAAGAAAGGGGAAAGAAAGCCCAAAGAAAGCCTAAATAAAGCCCAAAGAAAGCCCAGAGAAAGCCCATAGAAAGCCCAAAGAAAGCCCAAAGAAAGGCCAAAGAAAGCCCAAAGAAAGGGGAAAGAAAGCCCAAAGAAAGGGGAATGAAAGCCCAAAGAAAGCCCAAAGAAAGCCACAAGAAAGGGGAAAGAAAGCCCAAAGAAAGGGGAAAGAAAGCCCAAAGAAATCCCAAAGAAATCCCAAAGAAAGCCCAAAGAAAGCCCAAAGAAAGCCCAAAGGAAGCCCAAGGAAAGCCCAAAGAAAGCCCAAAGAAAGCCCAAAGAAAGGGGAAAGAAAGCCCAAAGAAAGCCCAAAGAAAGGCCAAAGAAAGACCAAACACAGCCCAAAGAAAGCCCAAAGAAAGCCCAAAGTAAGGGGAAAGAAAGCCCAAGGAAAGGGGAAAGAAAGCCCAAAGAAAGGGGAAAGAAATCCCAAAGAAAGGGGAAAGAAAGCCAAAGAAAGGGGAAAGAAAGCCCAAAGAAAGGGGAAGGAAAGCCCAAAGAAAGGCCAAAGAAAGCCCAAAGAAAGCAGAATGAAAGGGAAAGAAAGCCCAAAGAAAGGGGAAAGAAAGCCCAAAGAAAGGGGAAAGAAAGCCCAAAGAAAGGGGAAAGAAAGCCCAAAGAAAGCCCAAAGAAAGCCAAAAGAAAGGGGAAAGAAAGCCCAAAGAAAGGGGAAAGAAAGGGGAAGATAGCCCAAAGAAAGCCCAAAGAAAGGGGAAAGAAAGCCCAAAAAAAGTCCAAAGAAAGGGGAAAGAAAGGCCAAAGAAAGCCCAAAGAAATGGGAAAGAAAGCCCAAAGAAAGCCCAACGAAAGCCTAGAGAAAGGAGAAAGAAAGCCAAAAGAAAGCCCAAAAAAGGGGAAAGAAAGCCCAAAGAAAGCCCAAAGAAAGCCCAAAGAAAGCCCAAAGAAAGGGGAAAGAAAGCCCAAAGAAAGCCCAAAGAAAGGGTAAAGAAAGCCCAAAGAAAGTCCAAACAAAGCCCAGAGAAAGCCCAAAGAAAGCCCAAAGAAAGGGGAAAGAAAGCCCAAAGAAAGGGGAAAGAAAGCCCAAGGAAAGCCGAAAGAAAGCCCAAAGAAAGCCCAAAGTAAGCCCAAAGGAAGCTCAAAGAAAGCCCAAAGAAAGCCCAAAGAAAGGGGAAAGAAAGCCCAAAGAAAGCCCAAAGAATGCCCAAAGAAAGGGGAAAGAAAGCCCAAAGAAAGCACAAAGAAAGCCCAAAGAAAGCCCAAAGAAAGGGGAAAGAAAGCCCAAAGAAAGCCCAAAGAAAGGGGAAAGAAAGCCCAAAGAAAGGGGAAAGAAAGCCACCAGAAAGCCCAAAGAAAGATGAAAGAAAGCCCAAAGAAAGTGGAAAGAAAGCCCAAGGAAAGGGGAAAGAAAGCCCAAAGAAAGGGGAAAGAAAGCCCAAAGAAAGAGGAAAGAAAGCCCAAAGAAAGGGGAAAGAAAGCCCAAAGAAAGCCCAAAGAAAGGGGAATGAAAGCCCAAAGAAAGCCCAAAGAAAGGAGAAAGAAGCCCAAAGAAAGCCCAAAGAAAGCACAAAGAAAGCCCAGAGAAAGCCCATAGAAAGCCCAAAGAAAGCCCAAAGAAAGCCCAAAGAAAGCCCAAAGAAAGGGGAAGAAAAGCCCAAAGAAAGCCCAAAGAAAGCCCAAAGAAAGGGGAAAGAAAGCCCAAAGAAAGGGGAAAGAAAGCCCAAAGAAAGCCCAAAGAAAGCCCCAAGAAAGGGGAAAGAAAGCCCAAAGAAAGGGGAAAGAAAGCCCAAAGAAAGCCCAAAGAAAGCCCAAAGGAAGCCCAAGGAAAGCCCAAAGAAAGCCCAAAGAAAACCCAAAGAAAGGGGAAAGAAAGCCAAAGGAAATCCCAAAGAAAGCCCAAAGAAAGCCCAAAGACAGCCCAAAGAAATCCCAAAGAAAGCCCAAAGAAAGGTGAAAGAAAGGGGAAAGAAAGCCCAAAGAAAGGGGAAAGAAAGCCCAAAGAAAGGGGAAAGAAATCCCAAAGAAAGGGGAAAGAAATCCCAAACAAAGGGGAAGAAAGCCCAAAGAAAGGGGAAAGAAAGCCCAAAGAAATCCCAAAGAAAGCCCAAAGAAAGGGGGAAGAAAGCCCAAAGAAAGGGGAAAGAAAGCCCAAAGAAAGGGGAAAGAAAGCCCAAAGAAAGGGGAAAGAAAGCCCAAAGAAAGCCCAAAGAAAGCCCAAAGAAAGCCCAAAGAAAGCCCAAAGAAAGGGGAAAGAAAGGCCAAAGAAAGGGGAAAGAAAGCCCAAAGAAAGCCCAAAGAAAGGGGAAAGAAGCCCAAAGAAAGCCCAAATAAAGCCCAAAGAAAGCCCAGAGAAAGCCCATAGAAAGCCCAAAGAAAGCCCAAAGAAAGGCCAAAGAAAGCCCCACGGAAGGGGAAAGAAAGCCCAAAGAAAGGGGAAAGATAGCCCAAAGAAATCCCAAAGAAATTCCAAAGAAAGCCCAAAGAAAGCCCAAAGGAAGCCCAAGGAAAGCCCAAAGAAAGCCCAAAGAAAGCCCAAAGAAAGGGGAAAGAAAGGCCAAAGAAAGCCCAAAGAAAGGGGAAAGAAGCCCAAAGAAAGCCCAAATAAAGCCCAAAGAAAGCCCAGAGAAAGCCCATAGAAAGCCCAAAGAAAGCCCAAAGAAAGGCCAAAGAAAGCCGAAAGAAAGGGGAAAGAAAGCCCAAAGAAAGCCACAAGAAAGCCACAAGAAAGGGGAAAGAGCCCAAAGAAAGGGGAAAAAAAGCCCAAAGAAAGCCCAAAGAAAGAGGAAAGAAAGCCCAAAGAAAGCCCAAAGAAAGGGGAAAGAAAGCCCAAAGAAAGCCCAAAGAAAGGGGAAAGAAAGCCCAACGAAAGCCCAAAGAAAGGGGAAAGAAAGCCCAAAGAAAGCCCAAAGAAAGCGCAAAGAAAGCCCCAAGAAAGGGGAAAGAAAGCCCAAAGAAAGGGGAAGGAAAGCCCAAAGAAATCCCAAAGAAATCCCAAAGAAAGCCCAAAGAAAGCCCAAAGAAAGCCCAAAGGAAGCCCAAGGAAAGCCCAAAGAAAGCCCAAAGAAAGCCCAAAAAAGGGGAAAGAAAGCCCAAAGAAAGCCCAAAGAAAGCCAAAAGAAAGCCCAAAGACAGCCCAAAGAAAGCCCAAAGAAAGCCCAAAGAAAGGGGAAAGAAAGCGGAAAGAAAGCCCAAAGAAAGGGGAAAGAAAGCCCAAAGAAAGGGGAAAGAAAGCCCAAAGAAAGCCCAAAGAAAGGAGAAAGAAAGCCCAAAGAAAGGGGAAAGAAAGGCCAAAGAAAGCGGAAAGAAAGCCCAAAGAGAGGGGAAAGAAAGCCCAAAGAAAGTGGAAAGAAAGCCCAAAGAAAGCCCAAAGAAAGCCCAAAGAAAGGGGAAAGAAATGCCAAAGAAAGGGGAAAGAAAGGCCAAAGAAAGCCCAAAGAAAGGGGAAAGAAGCCCAAAGAAAGCCCAAATAAAGCCCAAAGAAAGCCCAGAGAAAGCCCATAGAAAGCCCAAAGAAAGCCACAAGAAAGGGGAAAGAAAGCCCAAAGAAAGGGGAAAGGGAGGCCAAAGAAATCCCAAAGAAAGCCCAAAGAAAGCCCAAAGAAAGGGGAAAGAAAGCCCAAAGAAAGGGAAAATAAAGGAGAAAGAAAGCCCAAAGAAAGCCCAAAGAAAGGGGAAAGAAAGCCCAAAGAAAGGGGAAAAAAAGCCCAAAGAAAGGGGAAAGAAATCCCAAAGAAAGTCCAAAGAAAGCCCAAAGAAATCCCAAAGAAAGCCCAAAGAAAGCCCAAAGAAAGGGGAAAGAAAGGCCAAAGAAAGGGGAAAGAAAGCCCAAAGAAAGCCCAAAGAAAGGGGAAAGAAGCCCAAAGAAAGCCCAAATAAAGCCCAAAGAAAGCCCAGAGAAAGCCCATAGAAAGCCCAAAGAAAGCCCAAAGAAAGGCCAAAGAAAGCCCAAAGAAAGGGGAAAGAAAGCCCAAAGAAAGCCACAAGAAAGCCACAAGAAAGGGGAAAGAAAGCCCAAAGAAAGGGGAAAGAAAGCCCAAAAAAAGCCCAAAGAAAGCCCAAGGAAAGCCCAAAGAAAGCCCAAAGAAAGCCCAAAGAAAGCCCAAACAAAGGGGAAAGAAAGCCCAAAGAAAGCCCAAGGAAAAGGGAAAGAAAGCCCAAAGAAAGCCCAAAGAAAGGGGAAAGAAAGCCCAAAGAAAGCCCAAAGAAAGGGGAAAGAAAGCCCAAAGAAAGCCCAAAGAAAGGGGAAAGAAAGCCCAAAGAAAGGGGAAAGAAAGCCCAAAGAAAGCCCAAAGAAAGAGGAAAGAAAGCCCAAAGAAAGGGGAAGGAAAGCACAAAGAAAGGGGAAAGAAAGCCCAAAGAAAGGGGAAAGACAGCCCAAAGAAAGGGGAAAGAAAGCACAAAGAAAGCCCAAAGAAAGGGGAAAGAAAGGCCAAAGAAAGGGGAAAGAAAGCCCAAAGAAAGCCCAAATAAAGCCCAAAGAAAGCACAGAGAAAGCCCATAGAAAGCCCAAAGAAAGCCCAAAGAAAGGCCAAAGAAAGCCCAAAGAAAGGGGAAAGAAAGCCCAAAGAAAGGGGAATGAAAGCCCAAAGAAAGCCCAAAGAAAGCCACAAGAAAGGGGAAAGAAAGCCCAAAGAAAGGGGAAAGAAAGCCCAAAGAAATCCCAAAGAAAGCCCAAAGAAAGCCCAAGGAAAGGGGAAAGAAAGCCCAAAGAAAGCCCAAAGAAAGGGGAAAGAAAGCCCAAAGAAAGGGAAAATAAAGGAGAAAGAAAGCCCAAAGAAAGCCCAAAGAAAGGGGAAAGAAAGCCCAAAGAAAGGGGAAAGAAAGCCCAAAGAAAGGGGAAAGAAAGCCCAAAGAAAGCCCAAAGAAAGCCCAAAGAAAGCCCAAAGAAAGCCCAAAGAAAGGGGAAAGAAAGCCCAAAGAAAGCCCAAAGAAAGGCCAAAGAAAGACCAAACACAGCCCAAAGAAAGCCCAAAGAAAGCCCAAAGTAAGGGGAAAGAAAGCCCAAGGAAAGGGGAAAGAAAGCCCAAAGAAAGGGGAAAGAAATCCCAAAGAAAGGGGAAAGAAAGCCAAAGAAAGGGGAAAGAAAGCCCAAAGAAAGGGGAAGGAAAGCCCAAAGAAAGGCCAAAGAAAGCCCAAAGAAAGCAGAATGAAAGGGAAAGAAAGCCCAAAGAAAGGGGAAAGAAAGCCCAAAGAAAGGGGAAAGAAAGCCCAAAGAAAGGGGAAAGAAAGCCCAAAGAAAGCCCAAAGAAAGCCAAAAGAAAGGGGAAAGAAAGCCCAAAGAAAGGGGAAAGAAAGGGGAAGATAGCCCAAAGAAAGCCCAAAGAAAGGGGAAAGAAAGCCCAAAAAAAGTCCAAAGAAAGGGGAAAGAAAGGCCAAAGAAAGCCCAAAGAAAGGGGAAAGAAAGCCCAAAGAAAGCCCAACGAAAGCCTAGAGAAAGGAGAAAGAAAGCCAAAAGAAAGCCCAAAAAAGGGGAAAGAAAGCCCAAAGAAAGCCCAAAGAAAGCCCAAAGAAAGCCCAAAGAAAGGGGAAAGAAAGCCCAAAGAAAGCCCAAAGAAAGGGTAAAGAAAGCCCAAAGAAAGTCCAAACAAAGCCAGAGAAAGCCCAAAGAAAGCCCAAAGAAAGGGGAAAGAAAGCCCAAAGAAAGGGGAAAGAAAGCCCAAGGAAAGCCGAAAGAAAGCCCAAAGAAAGCCCAAAGTAAGCCCAAAGGAAGCTCAAAGAAAGCCCAAAGAAAGCCCAAAGAAAGGGGAAAGAAAGCCCAAAGAAAGCCCAAAGAATGCCCAAAGAAAGGGGAAAGAAAGCCCAAAGAAAGCACAAAGAAAGCCCAAAGAAAGCCCAAAGAAAGGGGAAAGAAAGCCCAAAGAAAGCCCAAAGAAAGGGGAAAGAAAGCCCAAAGAAAGGGGAAAGAAAGCCACCAGAAAGCCCAAAGAAAGATGAAAGAAAGCCCAAAGAAAGTGGAAAGAAAGCCCAAGGAAAGGGGAAAGAAAGCCCAAAGAAAGGGGAAAGAAAGCCCAAAGAAAGAGGAAAGAAAGCCCAAAGAAAGGGGAAAGAAAGCCCAAAGAAAGCCCAAAGAAAGGGGAATGAAAGCCCAAAGAAAGCCCAAAGAAAGGAGAAAGAAGCCCAAAGAAAGCCCAAAGAAAGCACAAAGAAAGCCCAGAGAAAGCCCATAGAAAGCCCAAAGAAAGCCCAAAGAAAGCCCAAAGAAAGCCCAAAGAAAGGGGAAGAAAAGCCCAAAGAAAGCCCAAAGAAAGCCCAAAGAAAGCCCAAAGAAAGGGGAAAGAAAGCCCAAAGAAAGGGGAAAGAAAGCCCAAAGAAAGCCCAAAGAAAGCCCCAAGAAAGGGGAAAGAAAGCCCAAAGAAAGGGGAAAGAAAGCCCAAAGAAAGCCCAAAGAAAGCCCAAAGAAAGCCCAAAGGAAGCCCAAGGAAAGCCCAAAGAAAGCCCAAAGAAAACCCAAAGAAAGGGGAAAGAAAGCCAAAGGAAATCCCAAAGAAAGCCCAAAGAAAGCCCAAAGACAGCCCAAAGAAATCCCAAAGAAAGCCCAAAGAAAGGTGAAAGAAAGGGGAAAGAAAGCCCAAAGAAAGGGGAAAGAAAGCCCAAAGAAAGGGGAAAGAAATCCCAAAGAAAGGGGAAAGAAATCCCAAACAAAGGGGAAGAAAGCCCAAAGAAAGGGGAAAGAAAGCCCAAAGAAATCCCAAAGAAAGCCCAAAGAAAGGGGGAAGAAAGCCCAAAGAAAGGGGAAAGAAAGCCCAAAGAAAGGGGAAAGAAAGCCCAAAGAAAGGGGAAAGAAAGCCCAAAGAAAGCCCAAAGAAAGCCCAAAGAAAGCCCAAAGAAAGCCCAAAGAAAGGGGAAAGAAAGGCCAAAGAAAGGGGAAAGAAAGCCCAAAGAAAGCCCAAAGAAAGGGGAAAGAAGCCCAAAGAAAGCCCAAATAAAGCCCAAAGAAAGCCCAGAGAAAGCCCATAGAAAGCCCAAAGAAAGCCCAAAGAAAGGCCAAAGAAAGCCCCACGGAAGGGGAAAGAAAGCCCAAAGAAAGGGGAAAGATAGCCCAAAGAAATCCCAAAGAAATTCCAAAGAAAGCCCAAAGAAAGCCCAAAGGAAGCCCAAGGAAAGCCCAAAGAAAGCCCAAAGAAAGCCCAAAGAAAGGGGAAAGAAAGGCCAAAGAAAGCCCAAAGAAAGGGGAAAGAAGCCCAAAGAAAGCCCAAATAAAGCCCAAAGAAAGCCCAGAGAAAGCCCATAGAAAGCCCAAAGAAAGCCCAAAGAAAGGCCAAAGAAAGCCGAAAGAAAGGGGAAAGAAAGCCCAAAGAAAGCCACAAGAAAGCCACAAGAAAGGGGAAAGAGCCCAAAGAAAGGGGAAAGAAAGCCCAAAGAAAGCCCAAAGAAAGAGGAAAGAAAGCCCAAAGAAAGCCCAAAGAAAGGGGAAAGAAAGCCCAAAGAAAGCCCAAAGAAAGGGGAAAGAAAGCCCAACGAAAGCCCAAAGAAAGGGGAAAGAAAGCCCAAAGAAAGCCCAAAGAAAGCGCAAAGAAAGCCCCAAGAAAGGGGAAAGAAAGCCCAAAGAAAGGGGAAGGAAAGCCCAAAGAAATCCCAAAGAAATCCCAAAGAAAGCCCAAAGAAAGCCCAAAGAAAGCCCAAAGGAAGCCCAAGGAAAGCCCAAAGAAAGCCCAAAGAAAGCCCAAAAAAGGGGAAAGAAAGCCCAAAGAAAGCCCAAAGAAAGCCAAAAGAAAGCCCAAAGACAGCCCAAAGAAAGCCCAAAGAAAGCCCAAAGAAAGGGGAAAGAAAGCGGAAAGAAAGCCCAAAGAAAGGGGAAAGAAAGCCCAAAGAAAGGGGAAAGAAAGCCCAAAGAAAGCCCAAAGAAAGCCCAAAGAAAGGAGAAAGAAAGCCCAAAGAAAGGGGAAAGAAAGGCCAAAGAAAGCGGAAAGAAAGCCCAAAGAGAGGGGAAAGAAAGCCCAAAGAAAGTGGAAAGAAAGCCCAAAGAAAGCCCAAAGAAAGCCCAAAGAAAGGGGAAAGAAATGCCAAAGAAAGGGGAAAGAAAGGCCAAAGAAAGCCCAAAGAAAGGGGAAAGAAGCCCAAAGAAAGCCCAAATAAAGCCCAAAGAAAGACCAGAGAAAGCCCATAGAAAGCCCAAAGAAAGCCACAAGAAAGGGGAAAGAAAGCCCAAAGAAAGGGGAAAGAGAGGCCAAAGAAATCCCAAAGAAAGCCCAAAGAAAGCCCAAAGAAAGGGGAAAGAAAGCCCAAAGAAAGGGAAAATAAAGGAGAAAGAAAGCCCAAAGAAAGCCCAAAGAAAGGGGAAAGAAAGCCCAAAGAAAGGGGAAAAAAAGCCCAAAGAAAGGGGAAAGAAATCCCAAAGAAAGCCCAAAGAAAGCCCAAAGAAATCCCAAAGAAAGCCCAAAGAAAGCCCAAAGAAAGGGGAAAGAAAGGCCAAAGAAAGGGGAAAGAAAGCCCAAAGAAAGCCCAAAGAAAGGGGAAAGAAGCCCAAAGAAAGCCCAAATAAAGCCCAAAGAAAGCCCAGAGAAAGCCCATAGAAAGCCCAAAGAAAGCCCAAAGAAAGGCCAAAGAAAGCCCAAAGAAAGGGGAAAGAAAGCCCAAAGAAAGCCACAAGAAAGCCACAAGAAAGGGGAAAGAAAACCCAAAGAAAGGGGAAAGAAAGCCCAAAAAAAGCACAAAGAAAGCCCAAGGAAAGCCCAAAGAAAGCCCAAAGAAAGCCCAAAGAAAGCCCAAACAAAGGGGAAAGAAAGCCCAAAGAAAGCCCAAGGAAAAGGGAAAGAAAGCCCAAAGAAAGCCCAAAGAAAGGGGAAAGAAAGCCCAAAGAAAGCCCAAAGAAAGGGGAAAGAAAGCCCAAAGAAAGCCCAAAGAAAGGGGAAAGAAAGCCCAAAGAAAGGGGAAAGAAAGCCCAAAGAAAGCCCAAAGAAAGAGGAAAGAAAGCCCAAAGAAAGGGGAAAGAAAGCACAAAGAAAGGGGAAAGAAAGCCCAAAGAAAGGGGAAAGAAAGCCCAAAGAAAGGGGAAAGAAAGCACAAAGAAAGCCCAAAGAAAGGGGAAAGAAAGGCCAAAGAAAGGGGAAAGAAAGCCCAAAGAAAGCCCAAATAAAGCCCAAAGAAAGCCCAGAGAAAGCCCATAGAAAGCCCAAAGAAAGCCCAAAGAAAGGCCAAAGAAAGCCCAAAGAAAGGGGAAAGAAAGCCCAAAGAAAGGGGAATGAAAGCCCAAAGAAAGCCCAAAGAAAGCCACAAGAAAGGGGAAAGAAAGCCCAAAGAAAGGGGAAAGAAAGCCCAAAGAAATCCCAAAGAAAGCCCAAAGAAAGCCCAAGGAAAGGGGAAAGAAAGCCCAAAGAAAGCCCAAAGAAAGGGGAAAGAAAGCCCAAAGAAAGGGAAAATAAAGGAGAAAGAAAGCCCAAAGAAAGCCCAAAGAAAGGGGAAAGAAAGCCCAAAGAAAGGGGAAAGAAAGCCCAAAGAAAGCCCAAAGAAAGCCCAAAGAAAGCCCAAAGAAAGGGGAAAGAAAGGCCAAAGAATGGGGAAAGAAAGCCCAAAGAAAGCCCAAAGAAAGGGGAAAGAAGCCCAAAGAAAGCCCAAATAAAGCCCAAAGAAAGCCCAGAGAAAGCCCATAGAAAGCCCAAAGAAAGTCCAAAGAAAGGCCAAAGAAAGCCCAAAGAAAGGGGAAAGAAAGCCCAAAGAAAGCCCAAAGAAAGCCACAAGAAAGGGGAAAGAAAGCCCAAAGAAAGGGGAAAGAAAGCCCAAAGAAATCCCAAAGAAATCCCAAAGAAAGCCCAAAGAAAGCCCAAAGAAAGGGGAAAGAAAGACCAAAGAAAGGGGAAAGAAAGCCCAAAGAAAGCCCAAAGAAAGGGGAAAGAAAGCCCAAAGAAAGGGGAAAGAAAGCCCAAAGAAAAGGGAAAGAAAGCCCAAAGAAATGGTAGAGAAAGCCCAAAGAAAGCCCAAAGAAAGGGGAAAGTAAGCACTAAGAAAGGGGAAAGAAATCCCAAAGAAAGGGCAAAGACAGCCCAAAGAAATGGCAAAGAAAGCCCAAAGAAAGGGCAAAGAAAGCCCAAAGAAAGGGGAAAGAAAGCCCTAAGAAACCCCCAAGAAAGGGGAAAGAAAGCCCGAAGAAAGGGGAAAGAAAGCCCAAAGAAATCCCAAAGAAATCCCAAAGAAAGCCCAAAGAAAGCCCAAAGAAAGCCCAAAGGAAGCCCAAGGAAACCCCAAAGAAAGGGGAAAGAAAGGGTTAAGAAAGCCCAAAGAAAGGGGAAAGAAAGCCCAAAGAAAGCCAAAAGACAGCCCAAAGAAAGCCCAAAGAAAGCCCAAATAAAGGGGAAAGAAAGGGGAAAGAAAGCCCAAAGAAAGGGGAAAGAAAGCCCAAAGAAAGGGGAAAGAAATCCCAAAGAAAGGGGAAAGAAAGCCCAAAGAAAGGGGAAAGAAAGCCCAAAGAAAGGGGAAAGAAAGCCCAAAGAAAGGGGAAAGAAAGCCCAAAGAAAGCCGAAAGAAAGCCCAAAGAAAGCCCAAAGAAAGGGGAAAGAAAGCCCAAAGAAAGGCCAAAAAAAGCCCAAAGAAAGCCCAAGGAAAGCCCAAAGAAAGCCCAAAGAAAGCCCAAAGAAAGCCCAAAGAAAGCCCAAAGAAAGCCCAAACAAAGGGGAAAGAAAGCCCAAAGAAAGCCCAAGGAAAAGGGAAAGAAAGCCCAAAGAAAGCCCAAAGAAAGGGGAAAGAAAGCCCAAAGAAAGCCCAAAGAAAGGGGAAAGAAAGCCCAAAGAAAGCCCAAAGAAAGGGGAAAGAAATCCCAAAGAAAGGGGAAAGAAAGCCCAAAGAAAGCCCAAAGAAAGAGGAAAGAAAGCCCAAAGAAAGGGGAAATAAAGCACAAAGAAAGGGGAAAGAAAGCCCAAAGAAAGGGGAAAGAAAGCCCAAAGAAAGGGGAAAGAAAGCCCAAAGAAAGCCCAAAGAAAGGGGAAAGAAAGGCCAAAGAAAGGGGAAAGAAAGCCCAAAGAAAGCCCAAATAAAGCCCAAAGAAAGCCCAGAGAAAGCCCATAGAAAGCCCAAAGAAAGCCCAAAGAAAGGCCAAAGAAAGCCCAAAGAAAGGGGAAAGAAAGCCCAAAGAAAGGGGAAAGAAAGCCCAAAGAAAGCCCAAAGAAAGCCACAAGAAAGGGGAAAGAAAGCCCAAAGAAAGGGGAAAGAAAGCCCAAGGAAATTTCAAAGAAAGCCCAAAGAAAGCCCAAGGAAAGGGGAAAGAAAGCCCAAAGAAAGCCCAAAGAAAGGGGAAAGAAAGCCCAAAGAAAGGGAAAATAAAGGAGAAAGAAAGCCCAAAGAAAGCCCAAAGAAAGGGGAAAGAAAGCCCAAAGAAAGGGGAAAGAAAGCCCAAAGAAAGGGGAAAGAAAGCCCAAAGAAAGCCCAAAGAAAGGAGAAAGAAGCCCAAAGAAAGGGGAAAGAAAGCCCAAAAAAAGGGGAAAGAAAGCCCAAAGAAAGAGAAAGAAAGCCCAAAGAAAGCCCAAAGAAAGGGGAAAGTAAGCCCTTAGAAAGGGCAAAGAAAGCCCAAATAAAGGGCAAAGAAAGCCCAAAGAAAGGGCAAAGAAAGCCAAAAGAAAGGGGAAAGAAAGCCCAAACAAAGGGGAAAGAAAGCCCAAAGAATCCCCAAAGAAATCCCAAAGAAAGCCCAAAGAAAGCCCAAAGAAAGCCCAAAGGAAGCCCAAGGAAAGCCCAAAGAAAGCCCAAAGAAAGCCCAAAGAAAGGGGAAAGAAAGCCCAAAGAAAGCCCAAAGAAAGCCCAAAGAAAGACCAAACACAGCCCAAAGAAAGCCCAAAGAAAGGGGAAAGAAAGCCCAAAGAAAGGGGAAAGAAAGCCCAAAGAAAGGGGAAAGAAATACCAAAGAAAGGGGAAAGAAAGCCAAAGAAAGGGGAAAGAAAGCCCAAAGAAAGGGGAAGGAAAGCCGAAAGAAAGGCGAAAGAAAGCCCAAAGAAAGCAGAATGAAAGGGAAAGAAAGCCCAAAGAAAGACCAAACACAGCCCAAAGAAAGCCCAAAGAAAGCCCAAAGAAAGGGGAAAGAAAGCCCAAAGAAAGGGGAAAGAAAGCCCAAAGAAAGGGGAAAGAAATCCCAAAGAAAGGGGAAAGAAAGCCAAAGAAAGGGGAAAGAAAGCCCAAAGAAAGGGGAAGGAAAGCCGAAAGAAAGGCCAAAGAAAGCCCAAAGAAAGCAGAATGAAAGGGAAAGAAAGCCCAAAGAAAGGGGAAAGAAAGCCCAAAGAAAGGGGAAAGAAAGCCCAAAGAAAGGGGAAAGAAAGCCCAAAGAAAGCCCAAAGAAAGCCCAAAGAAAGGGGAAAGAAAGCCCAAAGAAAGGGGAAAGAAAGGGGAAGATAGCGCAAAGAAAGCCCAAAGAAAGGGGAAAGAAAGCCCAAAGAAAGTCCAAAGAAAGGGGAAAGAAAGGCCAAAGAAAGCCCAAAGAAAGGGGAAAGAAAGCCCAAAGAAAGCCCAACGAAAGCCTAAAGAAAGGAGAAAGAAAGCCAAAAGAAAGCCCAAAGAAAGGGGAAAGAAAGAACAAAGAAAGCCCAAAGAAAGCCCAAAGAAAGCCCAAAGAAAGGGGAAAGAAAGCCCAAAGAAAGCCCAAAGAAAGGGTAAAGAAAGCCCAAAGAAAGTCCAAACAAAGCCCAAAGAAAGCCCAAAGAAAGCCCAAAGAAAGGGGAAAGAAAGCCCAAAGAAAGGGGAAAGAAAGCCCAAAGAAAGCCGAAAGAAAGCCCAAAGAAAGCCCAAAGTAAGCCCAAAGGAAGCTCAAAGAAAGCCCAAAGAAAGCCCAAAGAAAGGGGAAAGAAAGCCCAAAGAAAGCCCAAAGAATGCCCAAAGAAAGGGGAAAGAAAGCCCAAAGAAAGCACAAAGAAAGCCCAAAGAAAGCCCAAAGAAAGGGGAAAGAAAGCCCAAAGAAAGGGGAAAGAAAGCCACCAGAAAGCCCAAAGAAAGATGAAAGAAAGCCCAAATAAAGTGGAAAGAAAGCCCACGGAAAGGGGAAAGAAAGCCCAAAGAAAGGGGAAAGAAAGCCCAAAGAAAGGGGAAAGAAAGCCCAAAGAAAGGGGAAAGAAAGCCCAAAGAAAGCCCAAGGAAAGCCCAAAGAAAGGGGAAAGAAAGCCCAAAGAAAGCCCAAAGAAAGGAGAAAGAAGCCCAAAGAAAGCCCAAAGAATGCCCAAAGAAAGCCCAGAGAAAGCCCATAGAAAGCCCAAAGAAAGCCCAAAGAAAGCCCAAAGAAATGGGAAGGAAAGCCCAAAGAAAGCCCAAAGAAAGCCCAAAGAAAGCCCAAAGAAAGGGGAAAGAAAGCCCAAAGAAAGGGGAAAGAAAGCCCAAAGAAAGCCCAAAGAAAGCCCCAAGAAAGGGGAAAGAAAGCCCAAAGAAAGGGGAAAGAAAGCCCAAAGAAAGCCCAAAGAAAGCCCAAAGAAAGCCCAAAGAAAGCCCAAAGAAAGCCCAAAGGAAGCCCAAGGAAATCCCAAAGAAAGCCCAAAGAAATCCCAAAGAAAGGGGAAAGAAAGCCAAAGGAAATCCCAAAGAAAGCCCAAAGAAAGCCCAAAGACAGCCCAAAGAAATCCCAAAGAAAGCCCAAAGAAAGACCAAAGAAAGCCCAAAGAAAGCCCAAATAAAGCCCAAAGAAAGCCCAGAGAAAGCCCACAGAAAGCCCAAATAAAGCCCAAAGAAAGGCCAAAGAAAGCCCCACGAAAGGGGAAAGAAAGCCCAAAGAAAGGGGAAAGAAAGCCCAAAGAAATCCCAAAGAAATTCCAAAGAAAGCCCAAAGAAAGCCCAAAGGAAGCCCAAGGAAAGCCCAAAGAAAGCCCAAAGAAAGCCCAAAGAAAGGGGAAAGAAAGCCCAAAGAAAGCCCAAAGAAAGGGGAAAGAAGCCCAAAGAAAGCCCAAATAAAGCCCAAAGAAAGCCCAGAGAAAGCCAATAGAAAGCCCAAAGAAAGCCCAAAGAAAGGCCAAAGAAAGCCCAAAGAAAGGGGAAAGAAAGACCAAATAAAGCCACAAGAAAGCCACAAGAAAGGGGAAAGAAAGCCCAAAGAAAGGGGAAAGAAAGCCCAAAAAAAGCCCAAAGAAAGCCCAAGGAAAGCCCAAAGAAAGCACAAAGAAAGCCCAAAGAAAGCCCAAAGAAAGCCCAAACAAAGGGGAAAGAAAGCCCAAAGAAAGCCCAAGGAAAAGGGAAAGAAAACCCAAAGAAAGCCCAAAGAAAGGGGAAAGAAAGCCCAAAGAAAGCCCAAAGAAAGGGGAAAGAAAGGCCAAAGAAAGCCCAAAGAAAGGGGAAAGAAAGCCCAAAGAAAGGGGAAAGAAAGCCCAAAGAAAGGGGAAAGAAAGCCCAAAGAAAGCCCAAGGAAAGCCCAAAGAAAGGGGAAAGAAAGCCCAAAGAAAGCCCAAAGAAAGGAGAAAGAAGCCCAAAGAAAGCCCAAAGAATGCCCAAAGAAAGCCCAGAGAAAGCCCATAGAAAGCCCAAAGAAAGCCCAAAGAAAGCCCAAAGAAATGGGAAGGAAAGCCCAAAGAAAGCCCAAAGAAAGCCCAAAGAAAGGGGAAAGAAAGCCCAAAGAAAGGGGAAAGAAAGCCCAAAGAAAGCCCAAAGAAAGCCCCAAGAAAGGGGAAAGAAAGCCCAAAGAAAGGGGAAAGAAAGCCCAAAGAAAGCCCAAAGAAAGCCCAAAGAAAGCCCAAAGAAAGCCCAAAGAAAGCCCAAAGGAAGCCCAAGGAAATCCCAAAGAAAGCCCAAAGAAATCCCAAAGAAAGGGGAAAGAAAGCCAAAGGAAATCCCAAAGAAAGCCCAAAGAAAGCCCAAAGACAGCCCAAAGAAATCCCAAAGAAAGCCCAAAGAAAGACCAAAGAAAGCCCAAAGAAAGCCCAAAGAAAGCCCAAAGAAAGCCCAAAGAAAGGGGAAAGAAAGGCCAAAGAAAGGGGAAAGAAAGCCCAAAGAAAGCCCAAAGAAAGCCCCAAGAAAGGGGAAAGAAAGCCCAAAGAAAGGGGAAAGAAAGCCCAAGGAAAGCCCAAAGAAAGCCCAAAGAAAACCCAAAGAAAGGGGAAAGAAAGCCAAAGGAAATCCCAAAGAAAGCCCAAAGAAAGCCCAAAGACAGCCCAAAGAAATCCCAAAGAAAGCCCAAAGAAAGGTGAAAGAAAGGGGAAAGAAAGCCCAAAGAAAGGGGAAAGAAAGCCCAAAGAAAGGGGAAAGAAATCCCAAAGAAAGGGGAAAGAAATCCCAAACAAAGGGGAAGAAAGCCCAAAGAAAGGGGAAAGAAAGCCCAAAGAAATCCCAAAGAAAGCCCAAAGAAAGGGGGAAGAAAGCCCAAAGAAAGGGGAAAGAAAGCCCAAAGAAAGGGGAAAGAAAGCCCAAAGAAAGGGGAAAGAAAGCCCAAAGAAAGCCCAAAGAAAGCCCAAAGAAAGCCCAAAGAAAGCCCAAAGAAAGGGGAAAGAAAGGCCAAAGAAAGGGGAAAGAAAGCCCAAAGAAAGCCCAAAGAAAGGGGAAAGAAGCCCAAAGAAAGCCCAAATAAAGCCCAAAGAAAGCCCAGAGAAAGCCCATAGAAAGCCCAAAGAAAGCCCAAAGAAAGGCCAAAGAAAGCCCCACGGAAGGGGAAAGAAAGCCCAAAGAAAGGGGAAAGATAGCCCAAAGAAATCCCAAAGAAATTCCAAAGAAAGCCCAAAGAAAGCCCAAAGGAAGCCCAAGGAAAGCCCAAAGAAAGCCCAAAGAAAGCCCAAAGAAAGGGGAAAGAAAGGCCAAAGAAAGCCCAAAGAAAGGGGAAAGAAGCCCAAAGAAAGCCCAAATAAAGCCCAAAGAAAGCCCAGAGAAAGCCCATAGAAAGCCCAAAGAAAGCCCAAAGAAAGGCCAAAGAAAGCCGAAAGAAAGGGGAAAGAAAGCCCAAAGAAAGCCACAAGAAAGCCACAAGAAAGGGGAAAGAGCCCAAAGAAAGGGGAAAGAAAGCCCAAAGAAAGCCCAAAGAAAGAGGAAAGAAAGCCCAAAGAAAGCCCAAAGAAAGGGGAAAGAAAGCCCAAAGAAAGCCCAAAGAAAGGGGAAAGAAAGCCCAACGAAAGCCCAAAGAAAGGGGAAAGAAAGCCCAAAGAAAGCCCAAAGAAAGCGCAAAGAAAGCCCCAAGAAAGGGGAAAGAAAGCCCAAAGAAAGGGGAAGGAAAGCCCAAAGAAATCCCAAAGAAATCCCAAAGAAAGCCCAAAGAAAGCCCAAAGAAAGCCCAAAGGAAGCCCAAGGAAAGCCCAAAGAAAGCCCAAAGAAAGCCCAAAAAAGGGGAAAGAAAGCCCAAAGAAAGCCCAAAGAAAGCCAAAAGAAAGCCCAAAGACAGCCCAAAGAAAGCCCAAAGAAAGCCCAAAGAAAGGGGAAAGAAAGCGGAAAGAAAGCCCAAAGAAAGGGGAAAGAAAGCCCAAAGAAAGGGGAAAGAAAGCCCAAAGAAAGCCCAAAGAAAGCCCAAAGAAAGGAGAAAGAAAGCCCAAAGAAAGGGGAAAGAAAGGCCAAAGAAAGCGGAAAGAAAGCCCAAAGAGAGGGGAAAGAAAGCCCAAAGAAAGTGGAAAGAAAGCCCAAAGAAAGCCCAAAGAAAGCCCAAAGAAAGGGGAAAGAAATGCCAAAGAAAGGGGAAAGAAAGGCCAAAGAAAGCCCAAAGAAAGGGGAAAGAAGCCCAAAGAAAGCCCAAATAAAGCCCAAAGAAAGACCAGAGAAAGCCCATAGAAAGCCCAAAGAAAGCCACAAGAAAGGGGAAAGAAAGCCCAAAGAAAGGGGAAAGAGAGGCCAAAGAAATCCCAAAGAAAGCCCAAAGAAAGCCCAAAGAAAGGGGAAAGAAAGCCCAAAGAAAGGGAAAATAAAGGAGAAAGAAAGCCCAAAGAAAGCCCAAAGAAAGGGGAAAGAAAGCCCAAAGAAAGGGGAAAAAAAGCCCAAAGAAAGGGGAAAGAAATCCCAAAGAAAGCCCAAAGAAAGCCCAAAGAAATCCCAAAGAAAGCCCAAAGAAAGCCCAAAGAAAGGGGAAAGAAAGGCCAAAGAAAGGGGAAAGAAAGCCCAAAGAAAGCCCAAAGAAAGGGGAAAGAAGCCCAAAGAAAGCCCAAATAAAGCCCAAAGAAAGCCCAGAGAAAGCCCATAGAAAGCCCAAAGAAAGCCCAAAGAAAGGCCAAAGAAAGCCCAAAGAAAGGGGAAAGAAAGCCCAAAGAAAGCCACAAGAAAGCCACAAGAAAGGGGAAAGAAAACCCAAAGAAAGGGGAAAGAAAGCCCAAAAAAAGCCCAAAGAAAGCCCAAGGAAAGCCCAAAGAAAGCCCAAAGAAAGCCCAAAGAAAGCCCAAACAAAGGGGAAAGAAAGCCCAAAGAAAGCCCAAGGAAAAGGGAAAGAAAGCCCAAAGAAAGCCCAAAGAAAGGGGAAAGAAAGCCCAAAGAAAGCCCAAAGAAAGGGGAAAGAAAGCCCAAAGAAAGCCCAAAGAAAGGGGAAAGAAATCCCAAAGAAAGGGGAAAGAAAGCCCAAAGAAAGCCCAAAGAAAGAGGAAAGAAAGCCCAAAGAAAGGGGAAATAAAGCACAAAGAAAGGGGAAAGAAAGCCCAAAGAAAGGGGAAAGAAAGCCCAAAGAAAGGGGAAAGAAAGCACAAAGAAAGCCCAAAGAAAGGGGAAAGAAAGGCCAAAGAAAGGGGAAAGAAATCCCAAAGAAAGGGCAAAGACAGCCCAAAGAAATGGCAAAGAAAGCCCAAAGAAAGGGCAAAGAAAGCCCAAAGAAAGGGGAAAGAAAGCCCTAAGAAACCCCCAAGAAAGGGGAAAGAAAGCCCGAAGAAAGGGGAAAGAAAGCCCAAAGAAATCCCAAAGAAATCCCAAAGAAAGCCCAAAGAAAGCCCAAAGAAAGCCCAAAGGAAGCCCAAGGAAACCCCAAAGAAAGGGGAAAGAAAGGGTTAAGAAAGCCCAAAGAAAGGGGAAAGAAAGCCCAAAGAAAGCCAAAAGACAGCCCAAAGAAAGCCCAAAGAAAGCCCAAATAAAGGGGAAAGAAAGGGGAAAGAAAGCCCAAAGAAAGGGGAAAGAAAGCCCAAAGAAAGGGGAAAGAAATCCCAAAGAAAGGGGAAAGAAAGCCCAAAGAAAGGGGAAAGAAAGCCCAAAGAAAGGGGAAAGAAAGCCCAAAGAAAGGGGAAAGAAAGCCCAAAGAAAGCCGAAAGAAAGCCCAAAGAAAGCCCAAAGAAAGGGGAAAGAAAGCCCAAAGAAAGGCCAAAAAAAGCCCAAAGAAAGCCCAAGGAAAGCCCAAAGAAAGCCCAAAGAAAGCCCAAAGAAAGCCCAAAGAAAGCCCAAAGAAAGCCCAAACAAAGGGGAAAGAAAGCCCAAAGAAAGCCCAAGGAAAAGGGAAAGAAAGCCCAAAGAAAGCCCAAAGAAAGGGGAAAGAAAGCCCAAAGAAAGCCCAAAGAAAGGGGAAAGAAAGCCCAAAGAAAGCCCAAAGAAAGGGGAAAGAAAGCCCAAAGAAAGGGGAAAGAAAGCCCAAAGAAAGCCCAAAGAAAGAGGAAAGAAAGCCCAAAGAAAGGGGAAAGAAAGCACAAAGAAAGGGGAAAGAAAGCCCAAAGAAAGGGGAAAGAAAGCCCAAAGAAAGGGGAAAGAAAGCACAAAGAAAGCCCAAAGAAAGGGGAAAGAAAG
Organism: Columba livia; assembly: GCF_036013475.1. Taxonomy (NCBI): domain Eukaryota; kingdom Metazoa; phylum Chordata; class Aves; order Columbiformes; family Columbidae; genus Columba; species Columba livia. The sequence continues at coordinate 79,662 of NW_027043457.1, forward strand.
GCCAAAGAAAGGGGAAAGAAAGCCCAAAGAAAGCCCAAATAAAGCCCAAAGAAAGCCCAGAGAAAGCCCATAGAAAGCCCAAAGAAAGCCCAAAGAAAGGCCAAAGAAAGCCCAAAGAAAGGGGAAAGAAAGCCCAAAGAAAGGGGAAAGAAAGCCCAAAGAAAGCCCAAAGAAAGCCACAAGAAAGGGGAAAGAAAGCCCAAAGAAAGGGGAAAGAAAGCCCAAGGAAATTTCAAAGAAAGCCCAAAGAAAGCCCAAGGAAAGGGGAAAGAAAGCCCAAAGAAAGCCCAAAGAAAGGGGAAAGAAAGCCCAAAGAAAGGGAAAATAAAGGAGAAAGAAAGCCCAAAGAAAGCCCAAAGAAAGGGGAAAGAAAGCCCAAAGAAAGGGGAAAGAAAGCCCAAAGAAAGGGGAAAGAAAGCCCAAAGAAAGCCCAAAGAAAGGAGAAAGAAGCCCAAAGAAAGGGGAAAGAAAGCCCAAAAAAAGGGGAAAGAAAGCCCAAAGAAAGAGAAAGAAAGCCCAAAGAAAGCCCAAAGAAAGGGGAAAGTAAGCCCTTAGAAAGGGCAAAGAAAGCCCAAATAAAGGGCAAAGAAAGCCCAAAGAAAGGGCAAAGAAAGCCAAAAGAAAGGGGAAAGAAAGCCCAAACAAAGGGGAAAGAAAGCCCAAAGAATCCCCAAAGAAATCCCAAAGAAAGCCCAAAGAAAGCCCAAAGAAAGCCCAAAGGAAACCCAAGGAAAGCCCAAAGAAAGCCCAAAGAAAGCCCAAAGAAAGGGGAAAGAAAGCCCAAAGAAAGCCCAAAGAAAGACCAAACACAGCCCAAAGAAAGCCCAAAGAAAGGGGAAAGAAAGCCCAAAGAAAGGGGAAAGAAAGCCCAAAGAAAGGGGAAAGAAATACCAAAGAAAGGGGAAAGAAAGCCAAAGAAAGGGGAAAGAAAGCCCAAAGAAAGGGGAAGGAAAGCCGAAAGAAAGGCGAAAGAAAGCCCAAAGAAAGCAGAATGAAAGGGAAAGAAAGCCCAAAGAAAGACCAAACACAGCCCAAAGAAAGCCCAAAGAAAGCCCAAAGAAAGGGGAAAGAAAGCCCAAAGAAAGGGGAAAGAAAGCCCAAAGAAAGGGGAAAGAAATCCCAAAGAAAGGGGAAAGAAAGCCAAAGAAAGGGGAAAGAAAGCCCAAAGAAAGGGGAAGGAAAGCCGAAAGAAAGGCCAAAGAAAGCCCAAAGAAAGCAGAATGAAAGGGAAAGAAAGCCCAAAGAAAGGGGAAAGAAAGCCCAAAGAAAGGGGAAAGAAAGCCCAAAGAAAGGGGAAAGAAAGCCCAAAGAAAGCCCAAAGAAAGGGGAAAGAAAGCCCAAAGAAAGGGGAAAGAAAGGGGAAGATAGCGCAAAGAAAGCCCAAAGAAAGGGGAAAGAAAGCCCAAAGAAAGTCCAAAGAAAGGGGAAAGAAAGGCCAAAGAAAGCCCAAAGAAAGGGGAAAGAAAGCCCAAAGAAAGCCCAACGAAAGCCTAAAGAAAGGAGAAAGAAAGCCAAAAGAAAGCCAAAGAAAGGGGAAAGAAAGAACAAAGAAAGCCCAAAGAAAGCCCAAAGAAAGCCCAAAGAAAGGGGAAAGAAAGCCCAAAGAAAGCCAAAGAAAGGGTAAAGAAAGCCCAAAGAAAGTCCAAACAAAGCCCAAAGAAAGCCCAAAGAAAGCCCAAAGAAAGGGGAAAGAAAGCCAAAGAAAGGGGAAAGAAAGCCCAAAGAAAGCCGAAAGAAAGCCCAAAGAAAGCCCAAAGTAAGCCCAAAGGAAGCTCAAAGAAAGCCCAAAGAAAGCCCAAAGAAAGGGGAAAGAAAGCCCAAAGAAAGCCCAAAGAATGCCCAAAGAAAGGGGAAAGAAAGCCAAAGAAAGCACAAAGAAAGCCCAAAGAAAGCCCAAAGAAAGGGGAAAGAAAGCCCAAAGAAAGGGGAAAGAAAGCCACCAGAAAGCCCAAAGAAAGATGAAAGAAAGCCCAAATAAAGTGGAAAGAAAGCCCACGGAAAGGGGAAAGAAAGCCCAAAGAAAGGGGAAAGAAAGCCCAAAGAAAGGGGAAAGAAAGCCCAAAGAAAGGGGAAAGAAAGCCCAAAGAAAGCCCAAGGAAAGCCCAAAGAAAGGGGAAAGAAAGCCCAAAGAAAGCCCAAAGAAAGGAGAAAGAAGCCCAAAGAAAGCCCAAAGAATGCCCAAAGAAAGCCCAGAGAAAGCCCATAGAAAGCCCAAAGAAAGCCCAAAGAAAGCCCAAAGAAATGGGAAGGAAAGCCCAAAGAAAGCCCAAAGAAAGCCCAAAGAAAGCCCAAAGAAAGGGGAAAGAAAGCCCAAAGAAAGGGGAAAGAAAGCCCAAAGAAAGCCCAAAGAAAGCCCCAAGAAAGGGGAAAGAAAGCCCAAAGAAAGGGGAAAGAAAGCCCAAAGAAAGCCCAAAGAAAGCCCAAAGAAAGCCCAAAGAAAGCCCAAAGAAAGCCCAAAGGAAGCCCAAGGAAATCCCAAAGAAAGCCCAAAGAAATCCCAAAGAAAGGGGAAAGAAAGCCAAAGGAAATCCCAAAGAAAGCCCAAAGAAAGCCCAAAGACAGCCCAAAGAAATCCCAAAGAAAGCCCAAAGAAAGACCAAAGAAAGCCCAAAGAAAGCCCAAATAAAGCCCAAAGAAAGCCCAGAGAAAGCCCATAGAAAGCCCAAATAAAGCCAAAGAAAGGCCAAAGAAAGCCCCACGAAAGGGGAAAGAAAGCCCAAAGAAAGGGGAAAGAAAGCCCAAAGAAATCCCAAAGAAATTCCAAAGAAAGCCCAAAGAAAGCCCAAAGGAAGCCCAAGGAAAGCCCAAAGAAAGCCCAAGAAAGCCCAAAGAAAGGGGAAAGAAAGCCCAAAGAAAGCCCAAAGAAAGGGGAAAGAAGCCAAAGAAAGCCCAAATAAAGCCCAAAGAAAGCCCAGAGAAAGCCAATAGAAAGCCCAAAGAAAGCCCAAAGAAAGGCCAAAGAAAGCCCAAAGAAAGGGGAAAGAAAGCCCAAATAAAGCCACAAGAAGCCACAAGAAAGGGGAAAGAAAGCCCAAAGAAAGGGGAAAGAAAGCCCAAAAAAAGCCCAAAGAAAGCCCAAGGAAAGCCCAAAGAAAGCACAAAGAAAGCCCAAAGAAAGCCCAAAGAAAGCCCAAACAAAGGGGAAAGAAAGCCCAAAGAAAGCCCAAGGAAAAGGGAAAGAAAACCCAAAGAAAGCCCAAAGAAAGGGGAAAGAAAGCCCAAAGAAAGCCCAAAGAAAGGGGAAAGAAAGGCCAAAGAAAGCCCAAAGAAAGGGGAAAGAAAGCCCAAAGAAAGGGGAAAGAAAGCCCAAAGAAAGGGGAAAGAAAGCCCAAAGAAAGCCCAAGGAAAGCCCAAAGAAAGGGGAAAGAAAGCCCAAAGAAAGCCCAAAGAAAGGAGAAAGAAGCCCAAAGAAAGCCCAAAGAATGCCCAAAGAAAGCCCAGAGAAAGCCCATAGAAAGCCCAAAGAAAGCCCAAAGAAAGCCCAAAGAAATGGGAAGGAAAGCCCAAAGAAAGCCCAAAGAAAGCCCAAAGAAAGGGGAAAGAAAGCCCAAAGAAAGGGGAAAGAAAGCCCAAAGAAAGCCCAAAGAAAGCCCCAAGAAAGGGGAAAGAAAGCCCAAAGAAAGGGGAAAGAAAGCCCAAAGAAAGCCCAAAGAAAGCCCAAAGAAAGCCCAAAGAAAGCCCAAAGGAAGCCCAAGGAAATCCCAAAGAAAGCCCAAAGAAATCCCAAAGAAAGGGGAAAGAAAGCCAAAGGAAATCCCAAAGAAAGCCCAAAGAAAGCCCAAAGACAGCCCAAAGAAATCCCAAAGAAAGCCCAAAGAAAGACCAAAGAAAGCCCAAAGAAAGCCCAAAGAAAGCCCAAAGAAAGCCCAAAGAAAGGGGAAAGAAAGGCCAAAGAAAGGGAAAGAAAGCCCAAAGAAAGCCCAAAGAAAGGGGAAAGAAGCCCAAAGAAAGCCCAAATAAAGCCCAAAGAAAGCCCAGAGAAAGCCCATAGAAAGCCCAAATAAAGCCCAAAGAAAGGCCAAAGAAAGCCCCACGAAAGGGGAAAGAAAGCCCAAAGAAAGGGGAAAGAAAGCCCAAAGAAATCCCAAAGAAATTCCAAAGAAAGCCCAAAGAAAGCCCAAAGGAAGCCCAAGGAAAGCCCAAAGAAAGCCCAAAGAAAGCCCAAAGAAAGGGGAAAGAAAGCCCAAAGAAAGCCCAAAGAAAGGGGAAAGAAGCCCAAAGAAAGCCCAAATAAAGCCCAAAGAAAGCCCAGAGAAAGCCAATAGAAAGCCCAAAGAAAGCCCAAAGAAAGGCCAAAGAAAGCCCAAAGAAAGGGGAAAGAAAGCCCAATAAAGCCACAAGAAAGCCACAAGAAAGGGGAAAGAAAGCCCAAAGAAAGGGGAAAGAAAGCCCAAAAAAAGCCCAAAGAAAGCCCAAGGAAAGCCCAAAGAAAGCACAAAGAAAGCCCAAAGAAAGCCCAAAGAAAGCCCAAACAAAGGGGAAAGAAAGCCCAAAGAAAGCCCAAGGAAAAGGGAAAGAAAACCCAAAGAAAGCCCAAAGAAAGGGGAAAGAAAGCCCAAAGAAAGCCCAAAGAAAGGGGAAAGAAAGGCCAAAGAAAGCCCAAAGAAAGGGGAAAGAAAGCCCAAAGAAAGGGGAAAGAAAGCCCAAAGAAAGCCCAAAGAAAGAGGAAAGAAAGCCAAAGAAAGGGGAAATAAAGCACAAAGAAAGGGGAAAGAAAGCCCAAAGAAAGGGGAAAGAAAGCCCAAAGAAAGGGGAAAGAAAGCCCAAAGAAAGGGGAAAGAAAGGCCAAAGAAAGGGGAAAGAAAGCCCAAAGAAAGCCCAAATAAAGCCCAAAGAAAGCCCAGAGAAAGCCCATAGAAATCCCAAAGAAAGCCCAAAGAAAGGGGAAAGAAAGCCCAAAGAAAGGGGAAAGAAAGCCCAAAGAAAGGGGAAAGAAGCCCAAAGAAAGCCCAAAGAAAGCCCAAAGAAAGCCCAGAGAAAGGCCATAGAAAGGCCATAGAAAGCCCAAAGAAAGCCCAAAGAAAGCCCAAAGAAAGGGGAAGAAAGCCAAAGAAAGCCCAAAGAAAGCCCAAAGAAAGCCCAAAGAAAGCCCAAAGGAAGGGGAAAGAAAGCCCAAAGAAAGGGGAAAGAAAGCCCAAAGAAAGGGGAAAGAAAGCCCGAAGAAAGCCCAAAGAAAGGCCAAAGAAAGCCCAAAGAAAGCCCAAAGAAAGAGGAAAGAAAGGCCAAAGAAAGGGGAAAGAAAGCCCAAAGAAAGCCCAAAGAAAGGGGAAAGATGCCCAAAGAAAGCCAAATAAAGCCCAAAGAAAGCCCAGAGAAAGCCCATCGAAAGCCCAAGAAAGCCCAAAAAAGGCCAAAGAAAGCCCAAAGAAAGGGCAAAGAAAGCCCAAAGAAAGCCCAAAGAAAGCCACAAGAAAGGGGAAAGAAAGCCCAAAGAGAGGGGAAAGAAAGCCCAATGAAATCCCAAAGAAATCCCAAAGAAAGCCCAAAGAAAGCCCAAGGAAAGGGGAAAGAAAGCCCAAAGAAAGGTGAAAGAAAGCCCAAAGAAAGCCCAAAGAAAGCCCAAAGAAAGGGGAAAGAAAGCCCAAAGAAAGGGAAAATAAAGGAGAAAGAAAGCCCAAAGAAAGGGGAAAGAAAGCCCAAAGAAAGCCCAAAGAAAGGGGAAAGAAAGCCCAAAGAAAGCCCAAAGAAAGGGGAAAGAAAGCCCAAAGAAAGGGGAAAGAAAGCCCAAAGAAAAGGGAAAGAAAGCCCAAAGAAATGGGAGAGAAAGCCCAAAGAAAGCCAAAGAAAGGGGAAAGTAAGCACTAAGAAAGGGCAAAGAAAGCCCAAAGAAAGGGCAAAGAAAGCCCAAAGAAATGGCAAAGAAAGCCCAAAGAAAGGGCAAAGAAAGCCGAAAGAAAGGGGAAAGAAAGCCCTAAGAAAGCCCCAAGAAAGGGGAAAGAAAGCCCAAAGAAAGGGGAAAGAAAGCCCGAAGAAATCCCAAAGAAATCCCAAAGAAAGCCCAAAGAAAGCCCAAAGGAAGCCCAAGGAAAGCCCAAAGAAAGGGGAAAGAAAGGGTTAAGAAAGCCCAAAGAAAGGGGAAAGAAAGCCCAAAGAAAGCCCAAAGACAGCCCAAAGAAAGCCCAAAGAAAGCCCAAATAAAGGGGAAAGAAAGGGGAAAGAAAGCCCAAAGAAAGGGGAAAGAAATCCCAAAGAAAGGGGAAAGAAAGCTCAAGGAAAGGGGAAAGAAAGCCCAAAGAAAGGGGAAAGAAAGCCCAAAGAAAGGGGAAAGAAAGCCCAAAGAAAGCCCAAAGAAAGCCCAAAGAAAGGGGAAAGAAAGCCCAAAGAAAGCCCAAAGAAAGCCCAAAGAAAGGGGAAAGAAAGCCCAAAGAAAGCCCAAAGAAAGGGGAAAGAAAGGGGAAGATAGCCCAAAGAAAGCCCAAAGAAAGGGGAAAGAAAGCCCAAAGAAAGTCCAAAGAAAGGGGAAAGAAAGCCCAAAGAAAGCCCAAAGAAAGGGGAAAGAAAGCCCGAAGAAAGCCCAAAGAAAGCCTAAAGAAAGGGGAAAGAAAGCCCAAAGAAAGCCCAAGGAAAAGGGAAAGAAAGCCAAAGAAAGCCCAAAGAAAGGGGAAAGAAAGCCCAAAGAAAGCCCAAAGAAAGCCCAAAGAAAGCCCAAAGAAAGGGGAAAGAAAGCCCAAAGAAAGCCCAAAGAAAGGGGAAAGAAAGCCCAAAGAAAGGGGAAAGAAAGCCCAAAGAAAGCCCAAAGAAAGGGGAAAGAAAGCCCAAAGAAAGGGGAAAGAAAGCCGAAAGAAAGCCCAAAGAAAGCCCAAAGAAAGGGGAAAGAAAGCCCAAAGAAAGGCCAAAAAAAGCCCAAAGAAAGCCCAAGGAAAGCCCAAAGAAAGCCCAAAGAAAGCCCAAAGAAAGCCCAAACAAAGGGGAAAGAAAGCCCAAAGAAAGCCCAAGGAAAAGGGAAAGAAAGCCCAAAGAAAGCCCAAAGAAAGGGGAAAGAAAGCCCAAAGAAAGCCCAAAGAAAGGGGAAAGAAAGGGTAAGGAAAGCCCAAAGAAAGGGGAAAGAAAGCCCAAAGAAAGGGGAAAGAAAGCCCAAAGAAACCCCAAAGAAAGAGGAAAGAAAGCCCAAAGAAAGGGGAAAGAAAGCACAAAGAAAGGGGAAAGAAAGCCCAAAGAAAGGGGAAAGAAAGCCCAAAGAAAGCCCAAAGAAAGCCCAAAGAAAGGGGAAAGAAAGCCCAAAGAAAGGGGAAAGAAAGCCCAAAGAAAGGGAAAGAAAGCCCAAGAAAGCCCAAAGAAAGCCACAAGAAAGGGGAAAGAAAGCCCAAAGAAAGGGGAAAGAAAGCCCAAGGAATTTCAAAGAAAGCCCAAAGAAAGCCCAAGGAAAGGGGAAAGAAAGCCCAAAGAAAGCCAAAGAAAGGGGAAAGAAAGCCCAAAGAAAGGGCAAAGAAAGCCAAAAGAAAGGGGAAAGAAAGCCCAAAGAAAGGGGAAAGAAAGCCCAAAGAAATCCCAAAGTAATCCCAAAGAAAGCCCAAAGAAAGCCAAAGAAAGCCCAAAGGAAGCCCAAGGAAAGCCCAAAGAAAGGGGAAAGAAAGCCCAAAGAAAGGGGAAAGAAAGCCCAAAGAAAGCCCAAAGAAAGCCCAAAGAGACCCAAACACAGCCCAAAGAAAGCCCAAAGAAAGCCCAAAGAAAGGGGAATGAAAGCCCAAAGAAAGGGGAAAGAAAGCCAAAGAAAGGGGAAAGAAAGCCCAAAGAAAGGGGAAGGAAAGCCGAAAGAAAGGCCAAAGAAAGCCCAAAGAAAGCAGAATGAAAGGGAAAGAAATCCCAAAGAAAGGGGAAAGAAAGCCCAAAGAAAGGGGAAAGAAAGCCCAAAGAAAGGGGAAAGAAAGCCCAAAGAAAGCCCAAAGAAAGCTCAAAGAAAGGGGAAAGAAAGCCCAAAGAAAGGGGAAAGAAAGGGGAAGATAGCCCAAAGAAAGCCCAAAGAAAGGGGAAAGAAAGCCCAAAGAAAGTCCAAAGAAAGGGGAAAGAAAGGCCAAAGAAAGCCCAAAGAAAGGGGAAAGAAAGCCCAAAAAAGCCCAACGAAAGCCTAAAGAAAGGAGAAAGAAAGCCAAAAGAAAGCCCAAAGAAAGGGGAAAGAAAGCCCAAAGAAAGCCCAAAGAAAGCCCAAAGAAACGGGAAAGAAAGCCCAAAGAAAGCCCAAAGAAAGGGTAAAGAAAGCACCAAGAAAGTCCAAACAAAGCCCAAAGAAAGCCCAAAGAAAGGGGAAAGAAAGCCCAAAGAAAGGGGAAAGAAAGCCCAAAGAAAGCCGAAAGAAAGCCCAAAGAAAGCCCAAAGTAAGCCCAAAGGAAGCTCAAAGAAAGCCCAAAGAAAGCCCAAAGAAAGGGGAAAGAAAGCCCAAAGAAAGCCCAAAGAATGCCCAAAGAAAGGGGAAAGAAAGTCCAAAGAAAGCACAAAGAAAGCCCAAAGAAAGCCCAAAGAAAGGGGAAAGAAAGCCCAAAGAAAGCCCAAAGAAAGGGGAAAGAAAGCCCAAAGAAAGGGGAAAGAAAGCCACCAGAAAGCCCAAAGAAAGATGAAAGAAATCCCAAAGAAAGTGGAAAGAAAGCCCAAGGAAAGGGGAAAGAAAGCCCAAAGAAAGGGGAAAGAAAGCCCAAAGAAAGGGGAAAGAAAGCCCAAAGAAAGCCCAAAGAAAGCCCAAAGAAAGGGGAAAGAAAGCCCAAAAAAAGCCCAAAGAAAGGAGAAAGAAGCCCAAAGAAAGCCCAAGAAAGCCCAAAGAAAGCCCCAGAGAAAGCCCATAGAAAGCCCAAAGAAAGCCCAAAGAAAGCCCAAGAAAGGGGAAGGAAAGCCCAAAGAAAGCCCAAAGAAAGCCCAAAGAAAGGGGAAAGAAAGCCCAAAGAAAGCACAAAGAAAGCCCAAAGAAAGCCCAAAGAAAGGGGAAAGAAAGCCCAAAGAAAGGGGAAAGAAAGCCACCAGAAAGCCCAAAGAAAGATGAAAGAAAGCCCAAATAAAGTGGAAAGAAAGCCCACGGAAAGGGGAAAGAAAGCCCAAAGAAAGGGGAAAGAAAGCCCAAAGAAAGGGGAAAGAAAGCCCAAAGAAAGGGGAAAGAAAGCCCAAAGAAAGCCCAAGGAAAGCCCAAAGAAAGGGGAAAGAAAGCCCAAAGAAAGCCCAAAGAAAGGAGAAAGAAGCCCAAAGAAAGCCCAAAGAATGCCCAAAGAAAGCCCAGAGAAAGCCCATAGAAAGCCCAAAGAAAGCCCAAAGAAAGCCCAAAGAAATGGGAAGGAAAGCCCAAAGAAAGCCCAAAGAAAGCCCAAAGAAAGCCCAAAGAAAGGGGAAAGAAAGCCCAAAGAAAGGGGAAAGAAAGCCCAAAGAAAGCCCCAAGAAAGGGGAAAGAAAGCCCAAAGAAAGGGGAAAGAAAGCCCAAAGAAAGCCCAAAGAAAGCCCAAAGAAAGCCCAAAGAAAGCCCAAAGAAAGCCCAAAGGAAGCCCAAGGAAATCCAAAGAAAGCCCAAAGAAATCCCAAAGAAAGGGGAAAGAAAGCCAAAGGAAATCCCAAAGAAAGCCCAAAGAAAGCCCAAAGACAGCCCAAAGAAATCCCAAAGAAAGCCCAAAGAAAGACCAAAGAAAGCCCAAAGAAAGCCCAAATAAAGCCCAAGAAAGCCCAGAGAAAGCCCATAGAAAGCCCAAATAAAGCCCAAAGAAAGGCCAAAGAAAGCCCCACGAAAGGGGAAAGAAAGCCCAAAGAAAGGGGAAAGAAAGCCCAAAGAAATCCCAAAGAAATTCCAAAGAAAGCCCAAAGAAAGCCCAAAGGAAGCCCAAGGAAAGCCCAAGAAAGCCCAAAGAAAGCCCAAAGAAAGGGGAAAGAAAGCCCAAAGAAAGCCCAAAGAAAGGGGAAAGAAGCCCAAAGAAAGCCCAAATAAAGCCCAAAGAAAGCCCAGAGAAAGCCAATAGAAAGCCCAAAGAAAGCCCAAAGAAAGGCCAAAGAAAGCCCAAAGAAAGGGGAAAGAAAGCCCAAATAAAGCCACAAGAAAGCCACAAGAAAGGGGAAAGAAAGCCCAAAGAAAGGGGAAAGAAAGCCCAAAAAAAGCCCAAAGAAAGCCCAAGGAAAGCCCAAAGAAAGCACAAAGAAAGCCCAAAGAAAGCCCAAAGAAAGCCCAAACAAAGGGGAAAGAAAGCCCAAAGAAAGCCCAAGGAAAAGGGAAAGAAAACCCAAAGAAAGCCCAAAGAAAGGGGAAAGAAAGCCCAAAGAAAGCCCAAAGAAAGGGGAAAGAAAGGCCAAAGAAAGCCCAAAGAAAGGGGAAAGAAAGCCCAAAGAAAGGGGAAAGAAAGCCCAAAGAAAGGGGAAAGAAAGCCCAAAGAAAGCCCAAGGAAAGCCCAAAGAAAGGGGAAAGAAAGCCCAAAGAAAGCCCAAAGAAAGGAGAAAGAAGCCCAAAGAAAGCCCAAAGAATGCCCAAGAAAGCCCAGAGAAAGCCCATAGAAAGCCCAAAGAAAGCCCAAAGAAAGCCCAAAGAAATGGGAAGGAAAGCCCAAAGAAAGCCCAAAGAAAGCCCAAAGAAAGGGGAAAGAAAGCCCAAAGAAAGGGGAAAGAAAGCCCAAAGAAAGCCCAAAGAAAGCCCCAAGAAAGGGGAAAGAAAGCCAAAGAAAGGGGAAAGAAAGCCCAAAGAAAGCCCAAAGAAAGCCCAAAGAAAGCCCAAAGAAAGCCCAAAGGAAGCCCAAGGAAATCCCAAGAAAGCCCAAAGAAATCCCAAAGAAAGGGGAAAGAAAGCCAAAGGAAATCCCAAAGAAAGCCCAAAGAAAGCCCAAAGACAGCCCAAAGAAATCCCAAAGAAAGCCCAAAGAAAGACCAAAGAAAGCCCAAAGAAAGCCCAAAGAAAGCCCAAAGAAAGCCCAAAGAAAGGGGAAAGAAAGGCCAAAGAAAGGGGAAAGAAAGCCCAAAGAAAGCCCAAAGAAAGGGGAAAGAAGCCCAAAGAAAGCCCAAATAAAGCCCAAAGAAAGCCCAGAGAAAGCCCATAGAAAGCCCAAATAAAGCCCAAAGAAAGGCCAAAGAAAGCCCCACGGAGGGGAAAGAAAGCCCAAAGAAAGGGGAAGAAAGCCCAAAGAAATCCCAAAGAAATTCCAAAGAAAGCCCAAAGAAAGCCCAAAGGAAGCCCAAGGAAAGCCCAAAGAAAGCCCAAAGAAAGCCCAAAGAAAGGGAAAGAAAGCCCAAAGAAAGCCCAAAGAAAGGGGAAAGAAGCCCAAAGAAAGCCCAAATAAAGCCCAAAGAAAGCCCAGAGAAAGCCAATAGAAAGCCCAAAGAAAGCCCAAAGAAAGGCCAAAGAAAGCCCAAAGAAAGGGGAAAGAAAGCCCAAATAAAGCCACAAGAAAGCCACAAGAAAGGGGAAAGAAAGCCCAAAGAAAGGGGAAAGAAAGCCCAAAAAAAGCCAAAGAAAGCCCAAGGAAAGCCCAAAGAAAGCACAAAGAAAGCCCAAAGAAAGCCCAAAGAAAGCCCAAACAAAGGGGAAAGAAAGCCCAAAGAAAGCCCAAGGAAAAGGGAAAGAAAACCCAAAGAAAGCCCAAAGAAAGGGGAAAGAAAGCCCAAAGAAAGCCCAAAGAAAGGGGAAAGAAAGGCCAAAGAAAGCCCAAAGAAAGGGGAAAGAAAGCCCAAAGAAAGGGGAAAGAAAGCCCAAAGAAAGCCCAAAGAAAGAGGAAAGAAAGCCCAAAGAAAGGGGAAATAAAGCACAAAGAAAGGGGAAAGAAAGCCCAAAGAAAGGGGAAAGAAAGCCCAAAGAAAGGGGAAAGAAAGCCCAAAGAAAGGGGAAAGAAAGGCCAAAGAAAGGGGAAAGAAAGCCCAAAGAAAGCCCAAATAAAGCCCAAAGAAAGCCCAGAGAAGCCCATAGAAATCCCAAAGAAAGCCCAAAGAAAGGGGGAAAGAAAGCCCAAAGAAAGGGGAAAGAAAGCCCAAAGAAAGGGGAAAGAAGCCCAAAGAAAGCCCAAAGAAAGCCCAAAGAAAGCCCAGAGAAAGGCCATAGAAAGGCCATAGAAAGCCCAAAGAAAGCCCAAAGAAAGCCCAAAGAAAGGGGAAGGAAAGCCCAAAGAAAGCCCAAAGAAAGCCCAAAGAAAGCCCAAAGAAAGCCCAAAGGAAGGGGAAAGAAAGCCCAAAGAAAGGGGAAAGAAAGCCCAAAGAAAGGGGAAAGAAAGCCCGAAGAAAGCCCAAAGAAAGGCCAAAGAAAGCCCAAAGAAAGCCCAAAGAAAGAGGAAAGAAAGGCCAAAGAAAGGGGAAAGAAAGCCCAAAGAAAGCCCAAAGAAAGGGGAAAGAAGCCCAAAGAAAGCCCAAATAAAGCCCAAAGAAAGCCCAGAGAAAGCCCATCGAAAGCCCAAGAAAGCCCAAAAAAGGCCAAAGAAAGCCCAAAGAAAGGCAAAGAAAGCCCAAAGAAAGCCCAAAGAAAGCCACAAGAAAGGGGAAAGAAAGCCCAAAGAGAGGGGAAAGAAAGCCCAATGAAATCCCAAAGAAATCCCAAAGAAAGCCCAAAGAAAGCCCAAGGAAAGGGGAAAGAAAGCCCAAAGAAAGGTGAAAGAAAGCCCAAAGAAAGCCCAAAGAAAGCCCAAAGAAAGGGGAAAGAAAGCCCAAAGAAAGGGAAAATAAAGGAGAAAGAAAGCCCAAAGAAAGGGGAAAGAAAGCCCAAAGAAAGCCCAAAGAAAGGGGAAAGAAAGCCCAAAGAAAGCCCAAAGAAAGGGGAAAGAAAGCCCAAAGAAAGGGGAAAGAAAGCCCAAAGAAAAGGGAAAGAAAGCCCAAAGAAATGGGAGAGAAAGCCCAAAGAAAGCCCAAAGAAAGGGGAAAGTAAGCACTAAGAAAGGGCAAAGAAAGCCCAAAGAAAGGCAAAGAAAGCCCAAAGAAATGGCAAAGAAAGCCCAAAGAAAGGGCAAAGAAAGCCGAAAGAAAGGGGAAAGAAAGCCCTAAGAAAGCCCCAAGAAAGGGGAAAGAAAGCCCAAAGAAAGGGGAAAGAAAGCCCGAAGAAATCCCAAAGAAATCCCAAAGAAAGCCCAAAGAAAGCCCAAAGGAAGCCCAAGGAAAGCCCAAAGAAAGGGGAAAGAAAGGGTTAAGAAAGCCCAAAGAAAGGGGAAAGAAAGCCCAAAGAAAGCCCAAAGACAGCCCAAAGAAAGCCCAAAGAAAGCCCAAATAAAGGGGAAAGAAAGGGGAAAGAAAGCCCAAAGAAAGGGGAAAGAAATCCCAAAGAAAGGGGAAAGAAAGCTCAAGGAAAGGGGGAAAGAAAGCCCAAAGAAAGGGGAAAGAAAGCCCAAAGAAAGGGGAAAGAAAGCCCAAAGAAAGCCCAAAGAAAGCCCAAAGAAAGGGGAAAGAAAGCCAAAGAAAGCCCAAAGAAAGCCCAAAGAAAGGGGAAAGAAAGCCCAAAGAAAGCCCAAAGAAAGGGGAAAGAAAGGGGAAGATAGCCCAAAGAAAGCCCAAAGAAAGGGGAAAGAAAGCCCAAAGAAAGTCCAAAGAAAGGGGAAAGAAAGCCCAAAGAAAGCCCAAAGAAAGGGGAAAGAAAGCCCGAAGAAAGCCAAAGAAAGCCTAAAGAAAGGGAAAGAAAGCCCAAAGAAAGCCCAAGGAAAAGGGAAAGAAAGCCCAAAGAAAGCCCAAAGAAAGGGGAAAGAAAGCCCAAAGAAAGCCCAAAGAAAGCCCAAAGAAAGCCCAAAGAAAGGGGAAAGAAAGCCCAAAGAAAGCCCAAAGAAAGGGGAAAGAAAGCCCAAAGAAAGGGGAAAGAAAGCCCAAAGAAAGCCCAAAGAAAGGGGAAAGAAAGCCCAAAGAAAGGGGAAAGAAAGCCGAAAGAAAGCCCAAAGAAAGCCCAAAGAAAGGGGAAAGAAAGCCCAAAGAAAGGCCAAAAAAAGCCCAAAGAAAGCCCAAGGAAAGCCCAAAGAAAGCCCAAAGAAAGCCCAAAGAAAGCCCAAAGAAAGCCCAAACAAAGGGGAAAGAAAGCCCAAAGAAAGCCCAAGGAAAAGGGAAAGAAAGCCCAAAGAAAGCCCAAAGAAAGGGGAAAGAAAGCCCAAAGAAAGCCCAAAGAAAGGGGAAAGAAAGGGTAAGGAAAGCCCAAAGAAAGGGGAAAGAAAGCCCAAAGAAAGGGGAAAGAAAGCCCAAAGAAACCCCAAAGAAAGAGGAAAGAAAGCCCAAAGAAGGGGGAAAGAAAGCACAAAGAAAGGGGAAAGAAAGCCCAAAGAAAGGGGAAAGAAAGCCCAAAGAAAGCCCAAAGAAAGCCCAAAGAAAGGGGAAAGAAAGCCCAAAGAAAGGGGAAAGAAAGCCCAAAGAAAGGGGAAAGAAAGCCCAAAGAAAGCCCAAAGAAAGCCACAAGAAAGGGGAAAGAAAGCCCAAAGAAAGGGGAAAGAAAGCCCAAGGAAATTTCAAAGAAAGCCCAAAGAAAGCCCAAGGAAAGGGGAAAGAAAGCCCAAAGAAAGCCCAAAGAAAGGGGAAAGAAAGCCCAAAGAAAGGGCAAAGAAAGCCAAAAGAAAGGGGAAAGAAAGCCCAAAGAAAGGGGAAAGAAAGCCAAAGAAATCCCAAGTAATCCCAAAGAAAGCCCAAAGAAAGCCCAAAGAAAGCCCAAAGGAAGCCCAAGGAAAGCCCAAAGAAAGGGGAAAGAAAGCCCAAAGAAAGGGGAAAGAAAGCCCAAAGAAAGCCCAAAGAAAGCCCAAAGAGAGCCCAAACACAGCCCAAAGAAAGCCCAAAGAAAGCCCAAAGAAAGGGGAATGAAAGCCCAAAGAAAGGGGAAAGAAAGCCAAAGAAAGGGGAAAGAAAGCCCAAAGAAAGGGGAAGGAAAGCCGAAAGAAAGGCCAAAGAAAGCCCAAAGAAAGCAGAATGAAAGGGAAAGAAATCCCAAAGAAAGGGGAAAGAAAGCCCAAAGAAAGGGGAAAGAAAGCCCAAAGAAAGGGGAAAGAAAGCCCAAAGAAAGCCCAAAGAAAGCTCAAAGAAAGGGGAAAGAAAGCCCAAAGAAAGGGGAAAGAAAGGGGAAGATAGCCCAAAGAAAGCCCAAAGAAAGGGGAAAGAAAGCCAAAGAAAGTCCAAAGAAAGGGGAAAGAAAGGCCAAAGAAAGCCCAAAGAAAGGGGAAAGAAAGCCCAAAAAAGCCCAACGAAAGCCTAAAGAAAGGAGAAAGAAAGCCAAAAGAAAGCCCAAAGAAAGGGGAAAGAAAGCCCAAAGAAAGCCCAAAGAAAGCCCAAAGAAACGGGAAAGAAAGCCCAAAGAAAGCCCAAAGAAAGGGTAAAGAAAGCCCAAAGAAAGTCCAAACAAAGCCCAAAGAAAGCCCAAAGAAAGGGGAAAGAAAGCCCAAAGAAAGGGGAAAGAAAGCCCAAAGAAAGCCGAAAGAAAGCCCAAAGAAAGCCCAAAGTAAGCCCAAAGGAAGCTCAAAGAAAGCCCAAAGAAAGCCCAAAGAAAGGGGGAAAGAAAGCCCAAAGAAAGCCCAAAGAATGCCCAAAGAAAGGGGAAAGAAAGTCCAAAGAAAGCACAAAGAAAGCCCAAAGAAAGCCCAAAGAAAGGGGAAAGAAAGCCCAAAGAAAGCCCAAAGAAAGGGGAAAGAAAGCCCAAAGAAAGGGGAAAGAAAGCCACCAGAAAGCCCAAAGAAAGATGAAAGAAATCCCAAAGAAAGTGGAAAGAAAGCCCAAGGAAAGGGGAAAGAAAGCCCAAAGAAAGGGGAAAGAAAGCCCAAAGAAAGGGGAAAGAAAGCCCAAAGAAAGCCCAAAGAAAGCCCAAAGAAAGGGGAAAGAAAGCCCAAAAAAGCCCAAAGAAAGGAGAAAGAAGCCCAAAGAAAGCCCAAAGAAAGCCCAAAGAAAGCCCAGAGAAAGCCCATAGAAAGCCCAAAGAAAGCCCAAAGAAAGCCCAAAGAAAGGGGAAGGAAAGCCCAAAGAAAGCCCAAAGAAAGCCCAAAGAAAGGGGAAAGAAAGCCCAAAGAAAGGGGAAAGAAAGCCCAAAGAAAGCCCAAAGAAAGCCCCAAGAAAGGGGAAAGAAAGCCCAAAGAAAGGGGAAAGAAAGCCCAAAGAAAGCCCAAAGAAAGCCCAAAGAAAGCCCAAAGAAAGCCCAAAGAAAGCCCAAAGAAAGGGGAAAGAAAGCCCAAAGGAAGCCCAAGGAAAGCCCAAAGAAAGCCCAAAGAAAACCCAAAGAAAGGGGAAAGAAAGCCAAAGGAAATCCCAAAGAAAGCCCAAAGAAAGCCCAAAGACAGCCCAAAGAAATCCCAAAGAAAGCCCAAAGAAAGGTGAAAGAAAGGGGAAAGAAAGCCCAAAGAAAGGGGAAAGAAAGCCCAAAGAAAGGGGAAAGAAATCCCAAAGAAAGGGGAAAGAAATCCCAAAGAAAGGGGAAAGAAAGCCCAAAGAAAGGGGAAAGAAAGCCCAAAGAAATCCCAAAGAAAGCCCAAAGAAAGGGGGAAGAAAGCCCAAAGAAAGGGGAAAGAAAGCCCAAAGAAAGGGGAAAGAAAGCCCAAAGAAAGGGGAAAGAAAGCCCAAAGAAAGCCCAAAGAAAGCCCAAAGAAAGCCCAAAGAAAGGGGAAAGAAAGCCCAAAGAAATCCCAAAGAAAGCCCAAAGAAAGCCCAAGGAAAGGGGAAAGAAAGCCCAAAGAAAGCCCAAAGAAAGGGGAAAGAAAGCCCAAAGAAAGGGAAAATAAAGGAGAAAGAAAGCCCAAAGAAAGCCCAAAGAAAGGGGAAAGAAAGCCCAAAGAAAGGGGAAAGAAAGGGGAAAGAAAGCCCAAAGAAAGCCCAAAGAAAGCCCAAAGAAAGGGGAAAGAAAGGCCAAAGAAAGGGGAAAGAAAGCCCAAAGAAAGGGGAAAGAAATCCCAAAGAAATCCCAAAGAAATTCCAAAGAAAGCCCAAAGAAAGCCCAAAGGAAGCCCAAGGAAAGCCCAAAGAAAGCCCAAAGAAAGCCCAAAGAAAGCCCAGAGAAAGCCCATAGAAAGCCCAAAGAAAGCCCAAAGAAAGGCCAAAGAAAGCCCCACGAAAGGGGAAAGAAAGCCCAAAGAAAGGGGAAAGAAATCCCAAAGAAATCCCAAAGAAATTCCAAAGAAGCCCAAAGAAAGCCCAAAGGAAGCCCAAGGAAAGCCCAAAGAAAGCCCAAAGAAAGCCCAAAGAAAGGGGAAAGAAAGCCCAAAGAAAGCCCAAAGAAAGCCCAAAGAAAGCCCAAAGAAAGCCCAAAGAAAGGGGAAAGAAAGGAGAAAGAAATCCCAAAGAAAGGGGAAAGAAAGCCCAAAGAAATGGGAAAGAAAGCCCAAAGAAAGGGGAAAGAAAGCCCAAAGAAAGCCCAAAGAAAGCCCAAAGAAAGGGGAAAGAAAGCCCAAAGAAAGGGGAAAGAAAGCCCAAAGAAAGGGGATAGAAAGCCCAAAGAAAGGGGAAAGAAAGCCCAAAGAAAGGGGAAATAAAGCCCAAAGAAAGCCCAAAGAAAGCCAAAAGAAAGCCCAAAGAAAGGGGAAAGAAAGCCCAAAGAAAGCCCAAAGAAAGGGGAAAGAAAGGGGAAGATAGCCCAAAGAAAGCCCAAAGAAAGGGGAAAGAAAGCCCAAAGAAAGT